>NW_017727765.1:209263-306101 GCF_001865875.1 Lupinus angustifolius | reverse complement strand
GTTTTTGAAAGATTGAAATGGTTAGCTAATGGTCCAAGCCTTCATGTCTTATCCTACACTGGTTACCTAATTAATGGGTTCACATTTTATATGAAAAAACAATATGATCAAAGTAAAATGCAAAATAGAGGTGTGACTCTTGTTGCTCGAACATTACACATGTCAGTGCTAAAGATAAAGCCCAATATATGCGAACATGTCATACTTTGGAGTGATTGAACGCATATGGGAATTGGATTACACATTATTTCGGATGTCGATTTTTTATTGTATGTGGGTTGATAACAACAATGACTTCCGAGTTGATGAGTTAGGGTTCATGCAAGTTGATCTTAATAGGACAAGATATAAAGATGAGCCATTTATTCTAGCATCATCAGCTCAACAAGTATTCTAAGTTAGTGACCCAGCTGATATGAAATGGTCCATTGTTCTTTTGACTAACAAAATAATCGTCAATAATATTGATGACCAAGAATATGAAGATATTGATGAAGATGATCCTTTTTTTGGGACATATCAGTCGCGTGAGAGCGGACCAACTACGGATGATGATTTATATACAAGAGTTGATGACGATGAAGGGCATTGGGTAAATCAATATGCTCCTTCAAACAAGGATGACCCTACAAGACCAAAAGAATCAAAGAAAAGGAAAAAGTAGATGCAAGTACTCTTTGTATAATTGTAGCTTAATTTTGACTGTTTGTAATATGTATAATATTGTTTAATTTCTTGGTAATTTGTGTATTTTTTTATTTGTAATTATGTACTCTGCCAAAATATAATTGACATGATATTCATTGTTTGTATTGAATTGATGTTTAATAAAACAAACTTTTTGCATGTGTTAATGTATATGTGTTGTTCAGAATGTATAAATGTCTATGTTATTGAGAATGTCTGTTATGCTAATAAATGTATATGCATATATTAATTTATATAAATCAACAGCGAATTCTAGGGGAAGCCCTAACATACGCTGTTGTAAAGGATAACTACAACAACGCTTTTTATAGAAAGCACTGTTGTACATTATTAATACATCAACGCTATGCGTGTGACGCGCTGTTGTATTAAGGTGTTGTTTGAGAAAATTTATGAATAATACAACAATGTTTTTTTGTCACTACGCTGCTAAACATATGAACTTCAACAGCGCAACAATAAGCCCTATTAATAAGACCTATAAAATGCGTTGTTTATGTAAGATTATATGACATCGCGTTGTGTATGATGCGCTGTTGTATTTATGCACCATATGACAACGCTTTGTGGACGATGCATTGTTGTATTAATGCACGATATGACAGTTCTTTTTGTGTGTTGCGCTGTGGTATATAATCAATACAACAACGTTTGTGAAGCGCTGTTAATGACGACCATATACTACTGCGGTAAAAAAGAAAGTGTCCGAAAGCGCTGTTATACATCTAAAATAAGTGTTGTTGAATGACAACTCTGGCGTAGTGTCTTCTCATACTATTATGGATATGAAAAACATATGGAAAAAGTGGATTCAATTATGAACTTGAATCAGTTAACTATGAGTTCAGCACCTCTCTTTTATTGTGGAAGGTCCACATAAAAATAGTAACACATAACAAAAATAAACTAGTTTAAATTGTAAATTATTTTTAAGTAAACTAATTTCAAAATATTCGAACCAACTCTTTCTTCAAATTTCATAGAATCTGACATCATTGGCAACAAGAATTTAAGCAATGTCATGATATCCTATAGAAAATTACTGATAACACAATAATAAACATTGACTTAAATTTCACTGAGGAGAAAAGGAAAAGAAAACAATAATAGATAAAGTGAACAAACCTTGGTGATAGGAGCTAATGTGTAAGGTCCTTGTTGTGGTAGCAATCGAGTTGGAACAACGATGTCACAATTGCATTTTGTGATGACCTAAAAACGCTTTACCTCTTAGTTCCACCACCACAACCACCAGCAACCATTGCAGTCTCCTGGTACCCTCGAAGAATAGCTAGGACCCAGGTGCTATTAAGGTGAAAGTTACCTTAAGTATTGACAATTAGGCATGTCATGTCCATACACATGCAGTGTACACCTAAATTAGGACAGGTATGATCATCCCGGTTTTAAATAGGGCATGAAATATTATGTCTTACCCGCCTTAAACCAAGGTAGGGTGGGCTTGTGGGCCACCCTAAAAAAACTAAAAAAATATGCAAATTTATATAGTTTGCATACAAATATACAAATTTATTTATCATAATAAACAATCATACAAATTGAATAATACGTAAAAATGTAGATGCATATATATAATACAAAATATGTAGACATAGTTTACATACAAAATACGAAAGGAATGGTATATATGCATATATGTCTAATGTACAAAATAAAAAGGAATACACATAGTAAGGAAATGATACTACTTTCTTACATTTGTTATACAAATGCATATATAACAAATTTAGTATATTTTCTCACATTAAACAAAATACATGTACATTTGCCTACTTAATGTTCAATACTTTATTTAATAATGTCCACAGGTCGCCCATTTTACCCACTTCAATTGCCCACGAATGAATAGGGCATGTTGTGCTAGCATTTTAGGACAGATGAATATATTTTTCATACACTATCTGTCCAATAAGTGCGGGTAGGCGAGCCCATGGGCTTTGCCCAAATTTGCCAATAATAGTTACAATTATAACCATATCTCTTACAACAAGTAGTCCTGCATCTTCTATAGATACAATGTTTCTTAGCCATATTTCCACAATCTTGACACACCCTATAGTCAAAGTCAAGAGTCCGACCAATAAAATTCCATTTGTTGCACTCTATATCATCGTAGCCTTGTCGTGACTATTATTATTATCACATCAATATCATCACCACATCAGGGAACATCTTCAGGTTTAAATAGTTCTTATTGTTATGATTGGTAGTGTCATGAACCTCCTTCTTTCAAACAAGCAATTCCTAAATGAGTGTAATATCTATGCATTGACAGTTTAAATATTTATATATAATTAGTATATCATCCATCATTCATTTGTATTACTTTTCTTTTTAAGAGTTAATAATGATTAGAAATAAATAGTGAATGATACATTGATAATGTAAAACCTCTTACACTATTAGTGCATATATCTTTTTCTCTTCCTAAGTTAAAAAGAAATCGTGCCTTACTAGAAATATTGGATTCTTTGATATGAGGTGGATAAATGTTTTTGTTAGGATAATAACCAAGAGAGAAAGAATCAACAAATAAAAACATAATTTGTATCAACCAAAACTTGTAAAGCTGAAAGTTAATATTCTATTTATTTTTTCCATGCTCCTCAAATAATAAGTTGTTAAATAATATATAAACCAATGTTATTAAAACTAAACCGGTTATCAAACCGGTCAGGGTACTGGTATGTGGTACAATAGTTTAATCAGTGGTTCAGTAATTAAACTGCATGTCAGTTAAATCGGTTAAACCAGACATATCTACTTATATATATATATATATATTTATTTATAAACCTATAACAAAAAAAATAGTAGATACTCAAATTTATAATCTATATTCATAATCTAGTCAAAATTCACATAAACAAACAACTTTAAGTCTTTAACAAATTCAAAGTCTAAAGTAAAAAACATATATCAATCCAAAAGTGTCACTTAACAAATGCAAAATATAAATAAATGACACAAGTTCACCACTCAGATGACAAAACATAAATTTAGTGTTTTAATATTTAACACAATGAGTCAAAGTTGTCTCATATGAAGGTTCTATTTCTTCATCATTTGAGTCTGAAGCTTGACCCACATTGCCTTCATCCATGTTCACATTCTCCATGGGGTTGAGTTGTTCATCACCATCATCATCTTCTAAATTTAATTGATATACAATCATGTCATTTTTCATACATGGTAGCAATTAAATCCTTTTAGGAATGGATGCAAATCAATGAAAAACATAATTTTATGTTTCAATGAAAAACATTATCACTAGACAATAAAAAACATACCACTTTCATTAAATGATGGTTGGATGGAAATGTTTGCAAGGTCATGTCGTAAAGCTTCAATCTCTTCTACAGTTAGAAATGGTGGTGACTCCTCCAATATAAAATGAAAATGATCCTCAAATGTTTCTAAATTTATTGGGTCATAATTTTGATGCCTCAAGTGACTCCTACATTTATTGATTCCGTCATATACAAACATAAATACATGCTACATATAAATATGTAAAGAAAGACAACTAAGGTCATATTTTGAATAAAAGAGTAATACATTTGTTGTAGCCTCAAGTTGTAATGAACAAAAACAAGATCATTAAGTTTTTGATGCTCCAACCTAATTCTTTTATTGGAATGGATGTGTTCAAAAATACTCCAATTCCTCTCACAACCGGAAGCACTACACATCTAACTTAAAACGCGGACTGCCAACCTTTGCAAATTTGGTGTACGACATCCATATGTTTCCCGCCATTCATCTACAACATTGCATGAAATCTAAGTCAGCACCTTGTCTAATAAAAAAACATTTAAGACAATTAATAATAAACATTACAGACATTTACCAAATATGAAAGACTAATTATATCTGGCATCACTTTACTCCGTTCACGTATAGCAGTCGCTCTTCCAAAATCTAACTTAACATCTTTATATATCCTTATTTCATTAGTTAGTTTATCTAGCAAATCAGGATCTCCATGAGCATTCTTCTCAAAAACATCCAAAAGGTCGGATGTTGTGAACTTATGTTTTTCAAATTCTTCAACATTGAAGAAACATTGTGGGCTAAGCCAATACCCAGCAACATGGAGATTTCTTTTTAATTGCAAATCCCGCCGACTATCCATAATTTCCAAATACGGTTTTATTTCTTTGAAACCTTCTCTCCATCTCATCTCTAGCTATAAAGAATGCTTGATAAAGAAAACACATCACGAACTTATCCTCACTGTCAACAATGCATAACATGCGAGCAAGTGGCTCGGTAATTTTAACAATGTCAGCACATTGTTTCCAAAAGTTTGAATCCAACATTTCTTCTACGCATTTTTTTTGCCTTAACATCTTTGGAATAAGCTGAGCTTGAACATTCTCTAGATGTTACAAGAGCACTAAATGCATCCTTTTGGGCCAAGATACTTTGTAATGCAATGAAGTTAGTGGCAAAACGAGTTGGAGTTGGACAAAGTATTTCTTTCTCATGAGTGAACTGCCTCATTAGATACAACGGGTGGCAATGATTATATATATACTTAGTAGTATTTACAACATGTGATAGTGTGTTCGTTACTTCTGGCAACTTTCCAATGTCATGAAACATCAAGTTAACACAATGAGCCGCACATGTAGACCAAAACAAGTGAGGGAACTTTCTCTCCAATAACATACTGGCAACAACATAGTTAGTAGCATTGTCTGTAACAATATAAACAATGTTCTTAGGACCGACATACATTACTACCTCCTTTAAAAGCTTGAACAACAAATCTGTAGTTTTGGAAGCATGTGAAGCATCAACATATTTTATGAAGATAGTCCCTTTAGGACAATAGACAAGAAAATTAATAAGAGTTCGTCTGCTGCAATCATTCCAACCATCCGCCATAAGAGTGCATCCAGTTCGCTTCCAAATAGATCGATAATAATTTACAAATTGTTCACGTCTTCAACCCACTTGTTTAGCAAATGACCATGAACATGATAATAGTTGGGACCTTTATAACCCGAACCCATGCTACAAAGGGCATCAATCATGGGTTGATAATATGTTGAGTTAGTTGCATTAAACGACACAGAAGCATCAATCATCCATTTGGAGATGGCGAGGTCACATTTCTTGATCAATTCTTTACTTTGCATCACACCTTTTAAAGTGGGTTGAGCACCAAGAGTTGTTCTAGGCATAAATTAATTGCCAATGCGACCTTTCCCTTTCTAAAAGTAGACGTATGAGGTGCTTCAATCAGTTGAGCTGCAATAAATCAGTAACTGCATCACAAGGATTACCATCCTCGTATTCCTCTTCTACTTTTCTTTTTTTGCTCTTCATTTAACCAATAGATTTCTGGATTTCATGTTGAATATTTGCGGGTACTTTCTTACACATTTCAACTTGTCCTTTTACTCCAGCCAAATGACCTTAAATCGAGTGATGCCAACCCCTTTAATTTGTTTCATGTAGAAAAGACATAACATAATCGTTCTTCCATTATCGGCAACAATTGTTTACAATGCGCCCCAGTTGGATCTGATTTTGCCCCTATAACTGCTTGTAGAAGTATTTTCCGTTGATGCGTCTTGTGATGTTGGTAATTCAGGGTCATTAGATGCCATGTATTTCTACAATATGAGCAATTAAGAACAATTAAAAATAATTCCATTACTACTGGCTATTTTTCACTTACAACCTTACAAGGAATAAAACCATATTATTTCTATAACATGAACAATTAAGAACATTACTATTTGTACCAAATTTAGAAAGTAATTTAGTAATCTACAATAACAACCAAAACATGAAATTGAAAAATTTCAGAATTCCTAAACATAACTCCAATTACTAAATTCTTAACCAAAACATGACAGTTCAAAATGGAGAACATAACTTGGATGATACTAAACATAATCTACATGCCTAAAATTAAACTTCAAATACATGTGATCTTAACAGAATCTACATGCCTAAAACAAATAAGTTTTATAGAAAGCTAGGGAAATTAATATAAGCTAAATTATAAATATATTGTAATAAAATATACAGAAAAAGGAAAATCAAGATAAGTTTAAATTATACAAAACTGAACAAATTAATTATTAGAAAAAAATGTTTAGTGCATTTGATTGTAACATAGACCTTTATCAAATAAACTTATAAGAAGAAACTGAAAAAATACATCACTTTTAGTATATTAGAAGGATAATTGGAACCTGGTGGAGGATAAATTCATGAATAGACACTTTCCGCAAGGGAAGTTCATGGATATGAAGACTACCATATCCACATTTGTGCACTAACTAGTGAAAGTGTCTATGAATCTTGGGATAGATTCAAATCCATGCTATGAAAGTATCCAAACCACAGGTTTGATGCGCAGACCCAAATCCATATCTTCATCAATGGATTATAGCAGCATCATAAGTGGATCTTGAGTGCAACTGTAGGAGGGAAACTGTTTACAAAACCCCCACAAGAGGCCATTGATATTATTGAGTCCATGGCCCTTAATGATAAAAAATGCCAGCATCAAAGAGGACCCCCACCAAGGAGAGGTGGAATCCTTAAATTGAGCCGAATGGATGTTGTGTTGGCTCAACATAAACTTCTTCAACAACAACTAGATGAAGTATCCCAAAAACTCAATGATATGCCTAGACAAATAAGGGAATCTTCAAATAAGCAAGTTTTTAGATGCGACAAATGTACTGATGATCATGAAATGGGCCATTTTCAAACTCAGAATGAGGATGTCCACTTTGTCAACAATTCTCCAAGACAGAATTTTCTGAACAACTACCGAAGGCGGGGGGGGTAATCAATATCAAGCAAATCAGCCTTGGAGGCAAGACTAATCTGTACCAACACCCAAGACTAATCTGTACCAACACCCAACACATGATAAGAATTTTAAACTGGAAGACACACTAAACTAATTCATGCAAATGACCATGTCTAACCAGAAAAACACTAATGCTTCCCTTAGGAACATGAAGGTTTAGATTGGCTAGTTTTCCAAGGAATTGGCAAAAAAATCAAAAATTAACATTTTTCAGCCAATATAGAAGTCAAACCGAGGGAACATTGCAATGTCATCTTGCGGGGTGAAACTAGTAGAAAGGGTATGGCGAAAAATCAGAAAATTTTTGTAAGTAACATGCATCAAGCTAGTGACGGTAAAGAAACGCTTGATGGGAGACAACCCAATACATTTTAAATATATATATATATATAATATTTTCCATCACAATATTCTTCTTTTATTACTAATCATTCTTTGGAAATATACAAATTTCCTTTTGTCTTTTCATTTCACGAAAATGAACCAAGATCTCGACATTCAAACTAAAATACATAACTTCATAAATGAATTTCAACAAAAACTCAACAAAGTACATTTAAAGTTACAAAAATTGCCAAATCAATTCGAGAAAGCAAAGGAACAACACTTTTGGTGTCATGGTTGTGCTAATCAAAAGACGGTCTATTTCATCAAAAACTAACAAACATCTCACCCACTTAAAACAAACTTGACGGAATAATGGAGCAATTCATGTAGAACACCATCATGCATTAAAAGATCAGATATGATGCTATCCGGATCAGATCTGACACATAGATGAACATCACCCAAAATCAACTACATCAGAACATTTTGAAAGTATTACAACCAGAAGTGGAAAAGTTGTGGGGAAAATGTTGAAAATAATGAAAAAGAAAAATAATGAGAAGTAGAAAAATAAAATATGAAAAAGATGTATACAAAAAAATAGATGTACTAGAAACTAGAGGGTAACAAAAAGACGAAAAACAATATCCGTTGGTTTAGAAAAAATACCTTATCCCATAACTCCATCAAAATCCAAAAAGGATGAGTAGTTCGCTAGGTTGATGGAAATTTTCAAGTCACTACAAATTAACATTCCATTTGCCGAAACCTTGGAACAAATGCCAACATATTCCAAGTTCATGAAAGAACTACTATCAAAGAAAAAGAGCTATCAGGAAAAATAAGTCATTCAGCTCAATGCAAACTATAGTGCAATCCTCCAAGCTAACATCCATCATAAACTGAAGGGCCTAGGAAGTGTGACTATTCCAGTCACCATTAGAGAAGTTTCTATAGATAAAACACTTGTCGATCTTGGATCCAGTGTTAGCCTGATATCGTTGTCCATAATGAGGAGAATTGGAGGTTTGCAACTAAAACCAACCAGAATGTCTTTGCAACTAGCAGACGGATCCATCAAGTATCCAAAAGGGGTTGCAGAAGATGTGTTGGTAAGAGTTGCAATATTTTTGATTCATGTTGATTTTACTGTCATTGATATCTCCGAAGATGTGGAAATCCCACTCATTTTGGGACAACCATTCACGAGGACAACAAATATGGGGATATATATGGAAAATGGTAAACTAATGGTTCAAGTGGCTAATGATGATATTCAGTTTGACATTTTCAAGGCAATGCATTATCCAAAATATAAGGCGCAATGTTTTCAAATTGACATTTTAGAAGAAATCTATTCAGAACAGCCTCTATCTAATGACTCTTTGGAGATTCAAGAACTCAACATGGAGGAAGGAAAAATGGAAGAATTAATCAAAAGTCTTTCTGATGATCAACTTCCTCAACAAGCAAAGCCTGAAAAAGATGAAGGTGGGGTTGACAGAAAAGAACAAGAACTGAAATTGAAGGAGTTATCTTCGCAATTAAACTATGCATTCTTAGAAGGCAACACCAACAAACCAGTCATCATCAACAATTTACTATCCACCTTGGAAGAACAAAAACTAATACAAGTCTTGAAGAAACACCAATAGGATATTGGTTGGACTCTTAAATATTTGAAGGGAATTAGTCCTTCCTATTGCATGAAAAACATCATGATGGAGGATGATAACAAACTGGTGGCTCAACCACAAAGAAAGATCAATCCAACAATGAAAGAAGTTGTTCAAAAAGAAGTGGTCAAAATGCTTGAAGCTGGAATAATTTACCCCATATCGGACAATAAATGGGTAAGTCTTGTTCTAGAGATGCCGAAGAAAGGAGGAATGACAATAATCAGAAATGATAACAATGAGCTCATTCCAACCAGAGTTTTTACTAGCTGGAGGGTATTTATTGATTACCGCAAACTCAACGTGTCCACCATAAAATACCATTTCCCCGTGCCCTTTATGGATCAAATGTTTGGAAGATTATCAGGACGAGCCTTCTACTGCTTCCTAGAGGGATATTCATGATACAACCAAATTGTTGTAGATCCGCAAGATCAAGAGAAGACAACATTTACATGTGCTTTTGGTGTCTATGTCTACAGAATGAGGCCATTCAGATTATGTAATGCACCAACAACTCTTCAAAGATGCATGCTAGCCATATTCGCAGACTTGGTTGGAAAATGCATAGAGATCTTCATCGATGACTTCTCAGTGTTAGGGGATTCTTTTGATTTATGCCTGGAAAATCTAGAACTAGTGTTAGAAATATGTGTGGCGACCAATTTAGTGTTGAATTAAGAAAAATTCCACTACATGGTCACTGAAGAAATTATTTTGGGGCACAAGATTTCAGAAAAGGGAGTAGAAGTTGATAAGGCAAAGGTTGAGGTCATGGAGAAGCTTCCACCACCAACAAATGTCAAAAGTATCAGAAGCTTTCTACATGCTGGATTCTACCATCGCTTCATCAAGGATTTTTCCAAAAGAACTAAGCCTCTTTGCAATCTTCTCCTTAAATATTATGTTATTAGTTTTGATAATTCTTTTTTAGAAGCGCACAAAACTTTGAAAAATGCTTGGTACCTGCTCATGTCATAATTGCACCTAACTAGACTCTACCTTTTGAACTGATGTGTGATGCCAGTGATTATGCAGTAGGTGCAGCCCTAGGACAGAGGAATGAGAAGGTGTTCCATGCAATATATTATGCTAGCAAAGTTTTAAACGTTGCACAAGTTAATTATACCACAACTGAAAAAGAATTGATAGCTACTATATTTCCATTGGAAAATATAGAAGTTATTTGATCGAGGATAAAATTATCGTTTTTACTGATCATGCCACAATCAAATACCTTTTAAAGAAACCTGACTCCAAGCCAAGGTTAATACGATGGGTGTTACTTTTTCAGGAATTTGACTTTGAAATACATGACAAAAGCGGAAAAGCTTATCACATGGAAGATCATTTGACATGATTAATCAATGAAGAAGTCAAAATAAGAGAAAGAGAAAGATATGAAGTATTCCCAGATGAAAAGCTATTTCTCATTTAAGACAGACCATGGTTTACTGATATAGCCAACTATAAAGCCTCACGAATCATTCATGATCACTTATATTATCAACAACAGCCAAATTTTCTCAAAAAGGTCAATCATTATGTCTGGGACGAGCCATACCTCTTCAAAGAAGGAACCAACAACATAACCAAAAGATAAGAGGCTCAGAAAAATTTATGGCATTGCCATAATTCAACCTATGAAGGACATTACAATGGAGAAAGAACTACTACAAAAGTTCTCCAATATGTTTTTTCTGGCTTGCTATTTTTCTAGATGCCCGTAATTTTGTTCAAAAATGTGATGATTGCCAAATATCTGTCGGAATTGGGAAAAGAACTGAAATGCCTTAGCAAAATATTTTGGAAATGGAAAATTTTGACTGTTGGGACATTGATTTCATGGTTCCTTTCCCATCATCATATTCAAATGAATATATCTTGGTGGCTTTTGACTATGTTTCTAGGTGGGTAGAAGCATTAGCAACACCAATGGCTGAAGTACTCATAAGTGATGGGGGATCTCATTTTGGAACACCAAGAGTACTTATAAGTTATGGGGGATCTTATTTTGTAAATTCTCAATTACGTAAGGTCTTGGAATTATACAATGTTAGACATAAGGTAGCATGACCTTATCACTCACAGACAAATGTACCAGCTGAATATCCAATAGAGAACTGAAAATAATTTAAGAAAAGATAGTCTCATGCACAAGAAAAGACTGGCCAGAAAATGGGATGATACTGTATGGGCATTTAGAAGTGCATTCAAATCACCAATAGGCTAAACTCTATACCAACTACTTTATGGCAAAACTTGTCATTTACTAGTGGAATTGGAAGCTAAAGCCGACTTGGCACGTAAATTAATAAATTTTGTTTTAAATGATGTAGAAACAAAAAGAAAGGATCAATTACATCAACTAGAGGATATGAGGTTCCAAACTTATGAATCTTCAAGATTGTACAAAGAAAAGGCTAAAAAGTATCGAGACTCCAAAATTCGAAGAAATGATTTTTACGAGCGTCAAAAAGAAATATTTTTCTCAAAAATAAATGGGGGGAAAATTGGTGGACTTGGCTTCTCAAAAAGAAAAAGAAGTATTTTTCTCAATCTCTTTACAAAAACAACAAAGTTGTAATAGAAAGTGAAAACAAAAAGAGATTGAGAAATACATAGAAAGCCAAAAAAGAAGCCAATGTTCTAAAGCTAAGAGGTTGGAAAACAAATTATGGAAAACTGTAGAGTGAAATGCTTCATTGAGAAAAAATTACGTGTAAAAAATTCATTTGATCATGTTTAAGCAAATTTGAAATCATGACAATCATATCTTAAAAATTAGCCAAAATTTGATTTCGGATGTACCTTACCATTTGTTTGAGGACAAACAAAGTTTTAATTTGGGGGGAATTGATAAGTGCCAAAAATGCCTAAAATGCATATACTCTTTATGGCACTTATCCTTGGCAAAATTGAGAAAACAACTTAATTCAACACTTTCTTTGATAAAATACCACAATCTTGTATATATAGGCTTTGTGTATTTCTGTTGTATTATATTTTGTAGGATTTTGATGGAAAATAGAGGAATTAATCAAATACAAGCAAAGTGCTTAAAATATGCCAAAATGATCCACAAATAACATGCTTAAGCTTGATATGGCAAGCTATGTGCTAAGCCTTAAGCATAACTCAACAAAACTTGGCTTATGTGGAAAAATACGGAGTCAACATGAAGTTGCTCACTAAGAAGCTTAACTTGGACCAAGCCCATGCCTAGCTGACCTGGACACCAACCTAGCACGATCAGACCCAACCTGGCACAATCAGAACACAAGCATGGCACAAGCCAACCTGCTCAAGCAGACAGCTTAGCAGAGCACCTAAACCACCCAGCTTTGAACCATACACCTGACTAGATCAACAAGCACCATGCCACATCACCATCAGCACGGTCAAAGCTGCTCAAGCAGGCAGCTTAGTGGTGCCACCTAGGCGCTAGGCGGTGTACACCCAACAACTTGATCAAGTTGACTTAGCTACCAACAAACCATGACCTCACTTCAAGTTGCCTCCATAGGCTTTTCAGAGGTAGCTCACAATAGTTGGGCCAGTAGCTCACAACTAGCTTGGGTGACTCAAACCCAAGCAGGTGACTAAGCTGCTTGCCCATGACGAAACCCATGCTGAAGGGTTCGGTCAGCAGCTTGGCGGTCAAGGAGAGGAGCTTCATGGTTGGAAGAAACTTCTATAAATATAAGGCACTTCAAAGGCTTAATTCATTCATTCACATTCTCATATACACTTCCATTCCTCATACTCTCTCTAAACTGAATTCTACTCTTCTTCTTGTAATTTTCTTGGAGAAATTCTACTGCAAAGTAGTTTAGGTAAGTCTATTTTGTAGTTTTTTCTTAATTCAAGAGGAAAAAGGAGATGTCAAATTAGATACAAAAACATAATTTTGTAATTTCATTTCGGTCCAAAAAGCATCTCATCCTTGGATAGATGTCTCATGCTCCTACAAATTGACTTGGACTATGGTGTATTTTCTTCTCTTTAATTTATCATCTTTTGAATTCAATTCATTGAAAGTTATTACTTTTGGTGAAGTTTTGATTCCTTATGAAGTTCATAATGCGGCTTTAGTTTGATCACCTAAAACTTGATTTCAAGATCCAAAAATCCTTCTTCTTAAAGTGTTGACAAGTGAACTAAAACGTATAACCTACACCTTAGTTCAGTTTCCACATGAACTTTTGTTCAAGGCTAAATAAAGTTAAAGGAGCCTGAAGTAGGGTGTGACAACCTACTCCGACGAGTGGCACTTAAATATTATTTAGTGCATTAAAAAAGGTTTGAAAATCATCTTATTATTCTAGGATACTAGATGAAGGATTTAGAAATTATGTGTTGAACTAACCGAAAGTATAACACATAACTTGTAATGTTTTCAAAATCAATTAAGTATAGAAATAATTCTGTATTTCCAACGAATTTTCTCCTTAAGAATTTGTGCATATTAGTTGTTTATGTTTATTTACTTGTTAATATTTCTTAAAGAAAAATTAAAAAAAGATGTTTAAACATTACTAGTAATATAACATGTTTATAATAATGATCTATTAGACAATTCCTTGTGGTTCGACATAACCCTATACTATAATACAATTGAATCTTGAAAGTTGACATAAACCCACCAAGGCCCATCAATGAAGAAGAGCTAAGTGGGCTAGGAGGGCCCACGACCCGATCCAAAACCAAGAAGGCACATCAAACTCTCAATCAAGTAGTAGGAGAAGTGGTAGAATCAGCAAAGGCCGGCAAAGAGACCAAGCCCATTCATTGCATAATCCTTGTGGAAGAAGCCCAAGTTGGCCATGGCCAAGGAGGGGTTGAATAAGGCATGTGGAAGTTCCCTTTAATAAAGTGGGATCATCATGCCCACATATAGCTTAGGAGTTATTTTATTTCCTTATGTTAAGAATAAATTAAGACTTTCCTTTTGGGTTGTATTTTGGCTTAATTTGGCCAACATTATCTTTATATTTTGGATACCAAATAATTATGTAATCCAGGTACAAGACTGGTCTTAAAGGAGGCATCAATACCTTCCTTTCTTGGAAAAGGACGTGCAAATCAAGGAAAGCCTTTCCTTGTTGGCCAAACCGTGCATCCACCTTTGAAAGGCCAAGAAGACATAATGAAGTCTTACCTATTTTGGAAGAGCACATGGGGATCTTCTAAGGAAAATACCAAGGGCCATCAAACCATAGAATTTGTTTCCTAATCCTAACAAATCAGATTGGAATGCCATCAAGGAGGTCCAAAACTTTCCTTATGTGAGGATGGCGTGTAAATGCAAGGGAATCCATTCAAAAACTTTCCTTATTCAAGATTAGCACATGTGGGAATTAGGCCTTTTATGGGGATGAATAATCCCGAGGCATATCTGGAGTGGGATTTGAAAATGGAACAAGTTTTCGACTACCATAGTTACAATGAAGAGAAAAAGGTCAAGGTGGCAGCCTTGGAATTCAAGGAATATGCCATGGTGTGGTGGGACCAGTTTCAGAAGGAAAGGCATAGGTGTGGTGTTGAACCAGAAGATTCTTGGGATGAGATGAAAATTGTGATGCGAAAGAGGTTTATTCTGGCATCCTATCAAAGGGATATCCATAACAAACTTCAAAGGTTGACCCAAGGAAACAAATCAGTGGATGAGTACTACAAGGAGATGGAGTTGGCTCTTCTAAGGTCCAATTTTCATGAGGACCGTGAAGCCACTATGGCACGGTTCCTTCATGGACTCAATCAGGAAATCCTGGGTGTGGTGGAGCTGCAACCCTATGTAGAATTGGAGGACCTAGTACAACATGCCATGATGGTAGAGCAACAATTAAAGAGGAGGAAATCTAAATACTCCTCTACAACTACAACAAGGTTTCAAACTTCAGGCTCGAAGGACCAATTCAAAAAGGAGGATACCACAACCAAGGAGGCCGTGAGTATCTCACAAGGGAAGAAGGTTGGGGAGGCCTAAACTATAAGCAGGGAGGTCAAGTACTTCAAATGTCTTGGGCACGGAATGCTTCTCAGTGTCCAACTAAGAGGACCATGATGGTGAAAAATGGAGTAGTGGAATCTCAATTTGAGACTTCAAGTAAGGAAGATAGTGAAGGAGATGTTATGATACCTGAAGGTGACCTACTCATGGTATGGAGGCTCTTAGGGAGCCAAGTGAAGGTGAATGAGGAGGGTCAGAGGGAGAACATCTTCCATACGCGATGCTTGGTGGCTGGAAACATTTGTTCCCTCATTATTGATGGTGGTAGTTGTACCAACGTGGTGAGCACAAGGTTAGTGACCAAACTAAACCTTGTGACAAGGACCCACCCAAATCCTTACCGACTACAGTGGCTCAGTGAGGTCGGAGAGATGAGAGTAAACCAGCAAGCGGAGGTTCCATTCTCAATAGGGAAGTATGAAGATACAGTGATGTGTGACGTAGTCATAATGGAGGCCATCCATATGCTGCTTGGTAGGCCTTGGCAAATTGACCGGAAATCCATACATGATGGGTTTTCCAATAAATATACTCTTGTACATCAAGATCGAAAAATTGTACTTTCACCATTGTCCCCAAAACAAGTGGGTGAAGATAAAATAAAATTGAAAAAAAAATGGATCAAGAAAAAAAGAGCAAAAAGAAAAAGAAAGAGATGATCCAAAGAAAAAAGAAAATGAAAAGAAGAAGAAAGGAAAAATGAAAAAAAAAAAAGAGAAAGATGAAAAGAAAAAAAAAAGAAAGTTTTCCAGTCTCAAAATGGGAGATAAAGGGTGCTTTGCTGTCTAAACCACCCATGTACCTACTCCATTGTAGGAAATTTCGTCTAAACACTAACACTACTAATAATATTGGGCTGCCTAAATGTGTTAAAGATTTTCTGTAGGTATCAGATGATATATTCCCCAAGGAGATAACAAATGGGGGGAAGAAACTACATGAGCAAGTCAACCCCCGAATTAAAAAGAAGACAAAAATTCATGCCAAACAAGAAAACAATAGGCGATAGCAATAATGTTTGAAGCAGTCGATTGGGTCCATGTCCATATGAGAAAGGATTGCTTTCATTCTCAAAGGGGATCTAAACCACGGCCCAAGGGAGAGAGCCCATTTCGTGTCCTAGGAAGAATCAACAATAATGCCTACAAATTAGACTTACCACGTGTGTATGGCAATATTAGTGCCACATTTAATGTTGTTGACCTTTCTCTTTTTCATGTAGGTGATGAAGACTTTGATTCGAGGTCAAATTCACTCCAAGAAGGAGGGGATGATATGAAACCACCAAGGCCCATCAATGAAGAAGAGCTAAGTAGGCTAGGAGAGCCCATGACCCGTTCCAAATCCAAGAAGGCACTTCAAACTCTCAATCAACTAGTAGGAGAAGTGGTAGAATCAACAAAGGCCAGCAAAGAGACCAAGCCCATTCATTGCATAATCCTTGAGGAAGAAGCCCAAGTTGGCCACGACCAAGGAGGGGTTGAATGAGGCATGTGGAAGTTCCATTTAATAAAGTGGGATCGTCATGCCCACATATAGCTTAGGAGTTATTTTATTTCCTTATGTTAAGAATAAATTAAGAGTTTTCTTTTGGGTTGTATTTTGGCTTAATGTGGCCAACATTATCTTTATATTTTGGATACCAAATAATTATGTAATCCAGGTACAAGACTTGTGTTAAAGAAGGAATCAATACCTTCCTTTCTTGGAAAAGGACGTGCAAATCAAGGAAAGCCTTTCCTTGTTGGCCAAGCCGTACATCCACCTTTGAAAGGCCATGAAGACACAATGAAGTCTTACCTATTTTGGAAGAGCACGTGGGGATCTTCTAAGGAAAATACCAAGGGCTCATCAAACCATAGAATTTGTTTCCTAATCCAAACAAATCAGATTGGAATGCCATCAAGGAGGTCCAAAACTTTCCTTATATGTGGATGGCGTGTAAAGGCAAGGGAATCAATTCAAAAGCTTTCCTTATCAATTCAACTTAGATTGCAATGCCATCAAGGAGGTCCAAAACGTTCCTTATGTGAGAATGGTGTGTAAATGAAAGGGAATCCATTAAAAAACTTTCCTTATCAATTCAACTCAGATTGGAATGCCATCAAGGAGGTCCAAAACTTTCCATATATGAGGATGGCGTGTAAAGGCAAGGGAATCCATTCAAAAACTTCCCTTATCAATTCAATTGAGATTGGAATGCCATCAAGGAGGTCCAAAACTTTCCTTATGTGAGGATGGCGTGTAAATGCAAGGGAATCCATTCAACAACTTTCCTTATTCAAGATTAGCACATGTGGGAATTAGGCCAAGGCAATCAGAATTCAAATTTTCTCCAAATCATGAAGATAATGGCAAGCTTTAAAAACTTACCAAATTGAGATTTACACATGTGGGAATTCGGCCAAGGCAGCTACAACACCCAAGGCAACCAAATTCTCCCATTAAGAGGGCTTGGTACACGTTTTCTTTGAGAAAGGAACAAAAAGAAAGTAGCCAACCAAGAACAACCCCATATGGAAAGAATTTCATGAGCATTAATCCTCATCAAGTGCTCCACACATTTTTTATTTGAATCAATAAGGTATTTGAATGCAAATCAATGTAATTTACTCACTCATTAATGCTGAATCAAGGTTTGGCCTATATGTAACCGAATTGCCTTATGAATAAAATAGTTCAGATTTTAGTTGGATAATTTCCATTGCTAGTTGAGATTTCTCCTAGATTCTTGGTTGAACCAAGTCCATTTTCTTATCACGGTTCCTTTCCTTGTGGCGAAAGTCCTTAGGCTTATGAAGCATCCAGCTTGTGGCGCCTTCATCCTTCAATCTTCTCCACGTTCATTTATCCTCACAATCAACTAAAAACCCACGTCCGATATCACCATACACAACCCTCTTCTTCCATAAACAACCAAACATCTCTTACCATATCCCAAAACCTCACAACCAAAATACCTTCACCAAAACACCAAAATTCAACACTAAACCCCATACAACAGCCACGACCAAAATTCAATACCACAAAAAAAACTCAAAAACAAGTTTCAAAGTACAAAAGTTCATCAATTCACTCAAGAAGACTTTCATTCATGAACGATCGACAAACAATTCAGAATCCTCCCAAAAGGGATTCTATCAAAAGAGATGCAAATGTAAAATAGTAAAGATTTAACTTACAAATCTTATGTGTTGACAAGGAAAGAAAGCTTGAATCAAAGTGAAATTTAATTCATAAATTGTATCTTTGTGAAAAGAAAAATGCACAGTTATAATGAGTGATCTAACTACTAACGTTTACTTTCTGTCATTTAAATTCAGCAACTAACATTTATTTATGGCTTTCTTTATTCTTTACCAACCTTCCATAAGGAATTAGTTTGGTTAACAAAGGAAAACGAAAATAAATATCAGTCATTATTAATTGTATTAAATTGCTAAATTCATACCATTATACTGGCGTTGGAATTAATCCAACAAAGCCGATATGGTATGAAATTGTTAATAATTCAATAAAGCTAAGTTTTTTTTATTAAGGGAACATTCTTGAAACCATTATACAGACGTTGGAATTTATTCCAACAAAGCCAAGATGGCAAACAAAGAATCGACATATTATTAAATAAATAAATCAGAAACTTGCACTCAATAAAGCAAGCGAGAAAATGCTTTAAACAAAGATGATTCAGAAAAGGAAGAGATGGAAGACATGAGTCTTTTTGTAAAGAAGTTCAACAAGTTCCTTAAAAGGAACAAAGGCGCTAAAACTGGACAAATGAAGAAATTTACCAAGAACAATGACGCCTTCACTTCAAACCAAAACTTCCCATGTTTTGAATGTGGTAAGCCTGGTCATATGAAGATGGACTATCTAAACTTGAAAAATAATGCCTTCAAAGGCAAGAATGAAAAGAGAATTGGACGAAGAGCCTACATAGCTTAGGAAGACAAAGATATCAGCGCTGCCTTTGAACTAGAAAATATAGAACAAGCACATATCTCACTAATGGTATCTCATCACTCTGATGATGAAGAGGTAAATGAAACTTACCTATTTTCTGCTTCTGAATTGCAACTTACATTTAATGGTATGAATTTAGCAAATTAACAGAAGTAATAGTGAGTAATATTTATTTTCTTTTTCCTTTATTAACCGAACTACTTCCTTATGGAAGGTTGGTAAAAAATAAATAAATAAAGCAATAAATAAATGTTAGTTGCAGAATTTAAGTGACATAAAATATATGTTAGTTGCAGAAAATAAATGACCGAAAATAAAAGTTAGTGGTTAGACCACTCATTATGACTGTGTAATTTACCTTTTCACAAAGATAGAATTTATGAATTAAATTGCACTTTGATTCAAGGTTTCTTTCTTTGTCAACAAATAAAATTTATAAGTTAACACCTTACTATTTTACATTTGCATGTATTCCAAGATTCAATTGTAGTATAGTATAGGGTTATGTCGAACCAGAAGGAATTTCCTACTAGGACATTATTTTAAACATGTTATATCACTAATAAAGATTGAACATATATTTGGTTTGATTTTGTTTACGAAATGTTAACAGGTAAACAAATAAACATAAACAACTAATATGAACAAATTCTTGAGGAGAGAATTGGTTTGAAATATGGAATTATTTCTAGACTTAATTGATTTTGGAAACATTATAAGTTATGTGTTATACTTTTGGTTAATTCCATACATAATTTCTAAATCCTTCATCTAGTGTCCTAGAATGATAAGATGATTTTCAAACCTTATGTAATACACTAAATAATAGTAAAGGGCCACTCGTCGGAGTAGGTTTTCACCTACTTCAGGCTCCATTTACATCATTTAGCCTTGAACATAAGTTGCGTAAAATAGATGCTTGAGGTGGTAAGTGAACTAAGGTGTAGGTTATACTTTTTAGTTCACTTGTCAATACTTTAAGAAGAAGCATTTTCGGATCTTAAAATCAAATTTTAGGTGATCAAGCTAAAACCACATTAAGAACTTCATAAAGAATCAAAACTTAACCAAAAGTAATAACTTGAATAATTTGAATTCAAAAGATGACGCAATTGAAGAGAAGAGATAACATTACACCATAATCCAAATCAATATGTAGGAGCATGAGCCATCTATCCAAGGATGAGATGTTTTTGGACCCAAATGAGATTATAAATTATGTTGTTCTTTATTAAATTCTTTATAAATCAGGTCCCCCTTATTAGGAAATATGAAGGCATGCATGTGAAAATAAATTAGAAGAATTGAGTGACATTTACGTGATGCAATAACTTTTTCGATTAAGGGAAAGTCGGCTGCACTAAAGAGTTTAATAGTATGACTTAGATTTCTTTCTCCTCTTGAATTGTAGAGAAACTACAAAATAAACTTACCTAAACTACTTTGGAGTAGAAATTCTCCAAGAAATTACAATGAAGAAGATGTAGAAGAAGAGAAGAATTCAGATTTGAGAGAGTATGTGAAGAATGGAATGTGTATGAATCTCCTCTTTGAGCGTTGAAATGCATCCTATTTATAGGAGTTTTCTGCCACCGCCAAGCTCCTCTCTTCCACCACCCAGCTGCTGACCAAACCCTTCAACATGGTTTGGTCACTTGGCCAAGCAGCTTAGTCACATGCTTGGGCTGAGTCCCCCAAGCTATTTGTGAGCTACTTGCCCAAATATTGTGAGCTACCTCTGAAAAGCCTTTGGAGGCTACATGGAATGAGGTCGTGCATGAAGTCATGGTTGCTTGGTGGTTAAGGTACTCCCCTAAGCTGCCTGCTTGAGCAGGTTGGGTTGTGCCAGGCTTGTGTTTTTACCGTGCGAGGTTGAGTTTGACCATGTTAGGTTCGTGTCCTGGTTAGCTAGGCGTGGGTTTGGTCCAAGCTAAGCTGCTTAGCGAGCAGCTTCATGTTGACTCCATACTTTCCACATAGGCCAAATCTTCTTGAGTCATTCTTAAGGCTAAGCACATAGTTTGCCATGTCATGCTTAAGCATGTCATGTTTGGATTATTTTGGCCTATTTTGAGCATTTTGCTTGCACTTCATTAATTATTCTCTTTTACACCTAAATCCTACAAAATATGATAAAAAAGAAATACACAAAGCATATATACAAGATTGTGATCTTTTTGCTAAGGATGAAATTTAGGCATTTTTGCCACTTATCAACCAACATCTTCTTCATGTCAAAATTATATTACTCTTGAAAAGAAAGTTTTAACATTAAGTCTTGAAATTAATCAAATAAACAAGAGTAGCAAAAATCTAGACAAAACTTTTAAAGATAAAGGACATTCTACAGACCAAAGAGGTCTTGGCTATTTTAACAGCCAAGTTTCTAAGAAACAAAATCTCTCAACAAAGATAAACTTTCAGAAACAAAGTATCCATGCATTTAATAGTAATAACAATAAATCCAGAATACATATGCATCATCTCATATGCACTTATGGTCATAACCATGCGCATACACCAAACACTTGCATGATTAGAAAACATGGTGTACCCTTAGGTCATTATAGATGGGTTGAGAAAGGTGCAAACCATGTAGGACCCAAAGAAAATTGGGTACCTAATATTACTTAACCTATTTTGTAGGAAAATTTTAGAGCCGCCTGCAATCAAACCACATGACGGACGATAAATATAAGTTCTATGTCCTTACTCCAAGGGACAAAGGCTATGTCACATATGGTGATAACAACAAAGGAAAAATACTTGGAGTTAGTAGAATCGGTAAGCCACCTTCAACAACTATAGAAGGAGAATTATATGTTGAAGGACTCAAGCACAACTTGTTGATGCATAAGTCAACTATGCGACAAAGGATTTCATGTGGCATTCTACCCTGATAAATGCATCATCGAAAGTAAGGATTCTAATAACTCTAAAGTAATTGGTAAGAGGATAAATAATATATATGATTGACATAGATTTTTCTTTACCAGTAAAATGTTTAGTTGCTAATAATAATAATAATGATGCATAACTTTGGCATAGGAGAATTGCTCATATTCATATGGATCATTTGAATAAACTAATTAAGAAAGATTTAGTTGTCAAATGTGTAAACAAACAAAAAACTCTTTCAAACCTAAGCATATGGTTTATTCTGATAGACCATTGCATTTACTACACCTGGATTATTTGGCCCCTCAAGGACCAAAAGTTATGATGGTAACTACTATGCTCTTGTTATAGTAAACGATTATTCAAGATATACTTGGACTCTATTCTTAGTTCATAATAATGAGGTATTCAACGCCTTTAGAAAATATGCTAAAAGAGTTCAAAATTAAAAATCTCTGAAAATCGCTGGTATAAGAAGTGATCATGGGGGAGAATTTCAAAATGCTTCTTTTGAATAATTTGTGATGATTTGGGTATCAATCACGACTTTTATGCTCCTAGAACACTACAACAAAATGGTGTTTTAGAGAGAAAGAATCGATCCTTAGAAGAACTGGCTCGTAAAATGTTGAATGAAACTAATATCCCAAAATACTTTGGGGCTGATGTAGTTAGAACGGCATGTTATGTTTCAAACAAAGTTCTTATAAGACCAATTCTCAAGAAAACCCCCTATGACTTTGTAAAGGTAGAAAACCAAGCATTTCTCATTTGCATGTATTTGGTTGTAAATATTTTGTTCTAAATAATGGTAAAGATAACTTATGCAAGTTTGATGCAAAAGTTGATGAAGGACTCTTCCTAGTCTACTCTCTTACGAGTAAAGCCTACAAATTTTTTAATAAAAGAACTCTTGTAGAAAACCAAACATTTCTCATTTGCATGTATTTGGTTGTAAATGTTTTGTTTTAAATAATGGTAAAGATAACTTACGCAAGTTTGATGAAAAAGTTGATGAGGGACTTTTCTAGGCTACTCTCTTACGAGTAAAACTTATAGAATTTTCAATAAAAGAACTTTAGTCACGGAAGAATCTGTTCATGTATCTTTTTATGAAACCAATCCTATAATAAAGGATGGGTTAACTCTTGATGAAGAGGACTTGCCAAGTTCCCCTTTAAAAGTGGATTCTTTTACCAATACAACAACCAATATTGAGCATTTGAAAATGGATGATACTCTATCTTCTCAAGAAGAGCATATTCATTCTGATTTACCCGAAGAATGGAGAACTCATCGAGACCATCCTATTGAAAATATCATTAGCGACATAAGTAGGGGTGTCACTACTCATTTAAAGCTAAATGATGCTTGTTTAAACATGGCTTTCAATTCTCAAATAGAACCTTCCAAGATTGATGATCCAATCGAGGATGAACACTAGATTCTTACTATACAGGTAGAGTTGGACCAGTTTGAGAGAAATGAAGTTTGGGAACTTGTTCCTAGACTAGATAATAGGCATGTTATAGGAACTCGTTGGGTATTCCGTAATAAATAAGATGAAAATGAAATTATTGTTAGAAATAAGGAAAGACTAGTAGCACAAGGATACAATCAGGAATAAGGAATAGATTTTGATGAAACTTTCGCTCCTGTTGTTAGACTTGAAGCTATTCGCTTGTTACTTGAATATGCTTGCTATTTAAATTTTCAGTTATATCAAATGGACGTAAAGAGTGCGTTTCTAACAAACTTTCTACTTGAAAAAGGTTTTACCAAAGAAAAGGTCGATACTACACTATTTATAAAGAAAATAAATCATCATACTCTTCTCATTCAAATATATGTATATGATATTATTTTCGATTATACTAATAGATTTTGTGTAGTGATTTTCGCAAAATAATGCTTAGTGTTTGTTTGTATTCTCGGTATCAATTAAAACTAAAAGAGACACATTTAGTTGCTACCAAAAAAGAATCATTAAATATCTTAAAGGCACAACTGATGTTGGATTATGGTATCCAAAAGGAAGTATATGTGATTTGGTTGGATATTCATATTCGGATTTTGCTAGATGCAAAACTGAGAGAAAAGGTACAAGTGGTACTTGTCATATATTAGGAAATGCACTGGTCTCATGGTCATGCAAGAAACAAGCCTGTGGTGTCCTAAGTATTGTTGAGGCAGAATACATAATGGCAGGTAGTTGTTGTGCCCAAGTGTTGTGGCTTAGATATAGGATGCATTCCCCTAAAACGTGACAATACTAGTGCTATAAATCTAACAAAGAATCTAGTAATGCATTCTAGAACCAAACACATAGATATAAGACATCACTTCCTTAGGGACCATGTCCAAAAGAAAGATTTATATGTAGAATTTGTTGATACTCATGACCAACTAGCATATATATTCACTAAACCCTTGGAAAAAGAACATTTCTATAAAATTAGACGTAAATTAGGCATACTTGATGAAGTCTACTTGTCTTAAATGCTTATTCATGATTATATGTTTGCTTCATTGTACTTACAATATGCCTACTTGTACTTAAAATTATTTAATTCTATTTAAAATTTTCAAATTATTGGGTATGTAATCAATTACATTTGATCAGTAACCGATTACGAGGCATTAGTATGCCTAAAAATTCAAAATTATGGGTTTAGTAACCGATTACTCTAGAGAGTAACCGATTACGATAATGAGCAGAAATCTTCAGTAACCAATTACCCTCCTGTGTAATCGATTACCTAAGATGTCTGTTAGAAATCTGGGAATTGTTTATGTTGAGTAACCGATTACCCACTTTGAGTAACCGATTACTCTAACCAGTATTTAAGTGTTCCTCCTCATTTTTCAAACACTTCTTCTTCCTCCTCAAACCCTCTTATTCATGTCTACCTTAGATTTTCTCTAAAATCTTCATTTTTGATGTGATTTGTGTGATTTTTGACTCGTTATATATCACATTTTCAATTCTAAACACTTCTATTCGATAGATTTCGTGTTTAGTGGCCTTAATAAAAAATCCCCAAATCTCTCAAACCTCAAAACCTAAATTTTTCAAAAACTCAATCAATGACTTCATCATCAAGAGCTAAGAAGCAACATACTAGTGTGTCTCGAAGGAAGCAAAGAGCATCATCTTCTAAGGCTAATCCTTTGGATTTGGCACGTCTTCTACCAAATAATAAACAATGTAAAGTTTTCTCAGAGCATTTTCTTGGACGCTCCATCTTTGCTCCTAAGTATGGTAATATTAATAACTTTGAGTTTGAAGATTCTCATTTCCCTACTCTTCTATGGCAACAAGATCTTTTTGATTTTTGTTATAAATCAAATGTGTATTATCCTAAACATGTTAAAGTATTTTACTGCAATTTGAACTTTTGGAAAAAATTTCCAACATCCTTTGTGAAAGGAAAAGAAATTGTCTTAGATATGAAGACCTTCAGTTCAATATGTTTTAACACACCATCTCAAGGTAGCATAAAATATTTTAGTCTTGCATGCGAATGGGATAATTATGATAGAAAAGAGTTCTAATACTCTGTGTGTAGAATCTCTAAAAGGGACATAGAAATGTGTAAGCATCTAACTTTAGGTGAAACTGTAAAGAGTAGAGATATCCTTATTGTAGGAAATCTCAATCTCGAAGATTGTTTGCTTCATTACTTTCTGAGCTATGTCATTCTTCCAAAATATTCAAATCATTCTCAAATCAATGACATGGAACTACAACTGATGTATGCTCTTAAGCATAGCCTTTCAATCAATTGGGATAACATAGTAATGAGACATTTGTGGTCTGTTCCAGATACTCACAACCCTTTGCCTTATGCAATCTTCATAACCAACATACTTGAGCATTTTGGTGTATCCACTACTAGTGAATCCAAAGTCACACTTGACGCACGCGATTGTAAAATCGATGTGAAAGTGATCCACAACATGAGCTTCTTTCGAGATCATATTGATAGACTTTATAAGCATCAAAGTGATAGACAGGCTGCACCTGCCGATCCAAATGCAAATGTCTCTACTAACCCTCCTGAACATCAACATTCTGAGTTTCATGTTGAGTCTTCTTCATCTATTCCCATGCCTACCAATTAGATGATCATGGATGAGTTATTCTCTCTTCGAGACTACATCTCTAATCAGATGGATGCTTTGGACGATCAGAATCAATAAGTCCAATTCGAGCTTCAACGTCTCTCTTATAAGATCAATAGCATGAACCTTGATGACGATAACATTGAGTTTGAGTCTTAAAACATTTGATG
This sequence comes from Lupinus angustifolius, assembly GCF_001865875.1. Classification (NCBI taxonomy): domain Eukaryota; kingdom Viridiplantae; phylum Streptophyta; class Magnoliopsida; order Fabales; family Fabaceae; genus Lupinus; species Lupinus angustifolius. The sequence continues at coordinate 279,356 of NW_017727765.1, read as the reverse complement.
TCTAGGAATTATGTTTGTAATGTTGCATGATTGTGGACAAATTGTTGTTCTCGTTGTTTTTCTGATTATGTTTGACCTTTGTACGAACATCTTTTAATTTACTTCTATGTTATGTTACCTTTATAATTACTTTTATGTTTGCTATATACATGTTGTATGGTATATATATTGTGCTGGACTCTTGGCTTTTCTTCTTTTTGATGAAAGACAAAAGGGGGAGAAAAGTTGGGAGAGTGTATTTTCTGTTGAAAATTATTTTAGGCACAAAACTCCAAATCAAAGGGGGAGCATACAAAATAGTGGAGCATACTCTAGGCAAGTCAAGAATATCACAAAGTATGCTACTCTCAAAAAACTACACTATCAAGAAGATATTGGTTTGTCATCATCAAAAAAAGGGGAGATTGTGAAGAAGATCTTGCTCCTGACCTTGGCACGGTTTTGATGAAGACACCAACATAACATAAAAGAAGAAAAGGAAGAATACTTATGAAGACAAAGCTTCAAGAATATAAAATCTAAGTCTTTAGGTACTTCTATCCTTATACTCTAAATATACAATTAGTAATAATGCTTGAAAATATTGTAAAAGGAAAATTGAAACACAAGTATAAATGTAAAACAATTTTCAAAATACTATGTAACAAGTTACTAGATCTAAGTAACAATTTACTGTGACTAAGTACCAAGTTACAAAAACTAACTAATAGGTTACATGAGTGAGAAACAAGTTATCCAACAAAAAATGATCAGCGTAATCGATTACACCTTTTGAGTAACCGATTATACAACACGGTAAACAATTACTCTGTTGGACAAAACAATTGGGTAATCAATAACAACCTATGAGTAATCGATTAGAGCCTATGAAAATCAATTACTCGGTTGGAAAAAATATTTGGGTAATCGATTATTGAGAGTTGTTGCACCAGTTTTCAGATTCAAACTGCACAGCTTTCAACCCAAACGAAATGGTTTCATTCCAATCAATTCCTACCTTTTCGTAGAGGTGTTATGTCGGATTGTAAAGTCTATATAAGGGCATTGAAACTCATAATTCATAACATATAACTCACATACACAATCTAAACTTTTCTGAAATACTTGCTCTACACTTCTTGCAACTTGTACATAACTTTCATAACATATTTTCTGAAGTTACATTAAGTGTTGTTTCAAGTTATTCAAACTTTCTGAGCGTTTGTACTGAAGTATGCAAAGAGTTATTGGATTGCAAGAGTTTATAGTTTCAAATTGCGTAAAGGCAATCCTTGTCATAGTTAAAGTTTTCTTCATTTAATTTATTGAATTACTTTCTTTTACAATGGTAGGATAAGAAAGGGGATATAGTCTCTTGGAAAGGGTATTTTCCAAAGAGTGATATAGGTATTAGAGAGTTAGTAAGGAACAAGGAAATCTCGGGGTGAGAAATTGTAATTGCTACTCTTAATATATAGTGAAGAAATCTCTTGTGCTTCAAGAGTACTAGACGTAGCCTTCAATAGACAAGAAGGTGAACATATATAAAATCTCTATGTACTCTCTTCTCCCTAAATTCATTTAATTTACTTGATATTTTCTGCATAACTTTTTCACTGCTATAAACTCGAGAATTTTTGCAGAAAAATCTGTCATAGTTTTTAAACAACTTATTCACCCCCCTCATAGTTGTCATCTCAGTTTTAAAAATTATTAAGAACTTATCATTTTATTTAGGATGTACATTTATTTAGAAATTAATTTGTTTGTCCATAAGAACATAAAAAACCGAATTGATTTGGCTAAATGAAATAAAGTGACAAAAATTGCATGATTAAAAAATTGTCAAGCACATTTTAAAGCTTTCATTGAGAAAAATGAGATATAGGCTTAAAATGTTTTTGTGAAACATCACATAATGTCATAACAAGAAACTTTTGTGCAAATGAAATTTTAAATTGTGTAACATAATTTTTGCAAACATTTTTCAAAACAAATGTGAAATCCAAACCAAGTGAGGGAGTGAGCCAAACACGTGAGGATAAAAGTGAAATCACTATTTGATTTGTCTAATTAAACTTTTTTGAGTCTTTAGAATTGCATAAGATTGATAGGAAAGGATCAAGGCATGTTTATTCTTTAGTTAAACCAAAATGGCCAAAAAGTCTAACCAAAAATAGGATCATCCTTTGATAAGCCCCTTTTAAGCCAAACAAAGTGACTTAATTTTTTCAAACAAACCCATGAACCAAATTAGAACACAATGTTCTAATTCAGAGAGCATAATGTTTTTAAAGTATTTGAAAAAAGTAAGTTGTGGGGGAAATTGGTGGACTTGGCTTCTTGAAAGAAAAGGTAAAGTGAAATATATTTCAATCTCTTATAAAAACAACAAAAGTTGTAAAATATATTGAGAAACCAAAAGATATTGAAAAATGAAAAGAAGAAGCCAGAAAGAGTCAAGGTTCAAAAGCTAAGAGGTTGGAGAAAGAAATTATGGAAAAACAATAGTGAAATTCTTCATTGAGAAAATATTGAAATTTTTTGCTCTCTTGAAATAAAATTGGCTTATCTAGAAAAACCATAATTTAGTCTAGCCTTATTACAACCGAAAACAAGACCTTAGTGATCCTTGATTGAATATGCAATTTTAAGAGAAGAGGTGAGACAAAGGACAAGTTCAAATTACTACATTCAAATAGTTGAATAATTGAGTGAAACACTTACATCCCTTAAAAAGTTCTATCTTTGAACTTGTTTGTAGAACAACAGTTTTAGATTGAAAATTATGTGCTTAGGTTTTGTTACACATTTTTTATGAACATGAGCATACATTTGATGTTTGAAGAATTATGAAGGAAAATTCCCAAATCTTGAAAAATCTCATTGGAAAATTTGATAATGCTTAAGCAAACTTGAAATCATGTGAATCAAATCTTGAAAATTAGTCAAGGTCAATTCAGATGTGCTATACCCTTTCTTTGATGACAAACAAAGTTTTAAGTTCGGGGCACTTGATAAGTGCCAAAAATACCTAATTATCATACACTTTTCATGGCACTTATTCCATGCAAACATGAGAAAACCAACTTAACTCAATACTTTTTAGATAAATTGTCATAATTAGATTATATATTTTGCCCACCTCTTCTCCATGTGTTTGTGTAAAGTGTTTAGGAGAAATCATGAGAAGAAAAAAATCAAAAGAATAGTCAAGCCAAGAGGTGTCCACATAAGCCATAAATGATGCTCACCAAGCAGCCTGGCGTGGACCAAAGGGATGCCGAGCATGACATGGCACCAACTTGGCTTGGTTAGACACAAGCATGGCACAGTCAGAATCAAGCTTGGCACAAGCCAACGTACTCAAGCAGGCAACTCAACGTGCACTAGGACTGCCCAGCATGGAACCACACACTTGACCAGACAGGCTAACCTGCTCAAGCATGTAGCTCAACAATGCCGCATAGGAGCATGGCGATGTGCACCCAACAAGTGGCCAACTTGACTTAGCCACCAAGCAAAGGTTACACATACATGACCGTACTTGACATGGCCTCTGCACACTTTTCAGAAGTAACTCACAATAGCTGGCCTAATAGCTCACAAATAGCTTGGGTATTCAAGAAGAAGCAGCTGACCAAGCTACTTGGACAAGGGACCTAACCCATGCTGAAAGGTTTGGTCAGGCGCCTAGCATGGGACCAAGAGGCTCTAGAGGTGTCCATAATCCCTATAAATAGGAGGCCTTCTCCCACACTTTTACACATTCATTCTCATTCTATTCTTCACTTCTTCTCTCCACAAAATTTCTCACTACAATTCTCTCATCTTGGGCCCACAATTCCTAGCTAGTTTGGTAGGTAAACTCTTGTAAATTTCTTTTAGAATTCCATAGGAAAAAGAAGTTGGCAAATGGGATACAAAAGTTGACTTTGTAATCTCATTTGGATCCAAAAGCATCTCATCCATTGATAGATGGCTCATGCTCTGACACATCGATTTGGATAATGGTGTAATGTTATTTATTCACTTTATTTGTATCATCTTTTGATTTCAATTTATTCAAGTTATTACTTTCAGTTATTTTTTATTCTTTAAGAAGTTCTTAATGCAATTTTAGCTTGATCACCTCAAACTTGATTTAAAAATCCAAAAATGCTTCTTCTTAAGGTATGGACAAGTGAACTAAAAAGTATAACCTACATCTTAGTTCACTTACCATATCAAAACATCCATTTTAAGCAACTTGTATTCAAGGCTAAATAATATTAACGGAGCCTGAAGTAGAATGTGACAATCTACTCCAACGTGTGGTAGTTGATTAATATTTAATGTATTATAGAAGGTTTGAAAATCATCTTTTCCATACTAGGACACTAGATGAAAAGTTAAAGACATAATATTTGGAATTAACCAAAGTATAACACATAACTTGCATAAAATCTTCAAATTCATTTAAGTTAAGAAATAATTCCATATTTGAAACCAAACTTCTCCTCGCGAATTTGTGAATATTAGTTTACATTTCTTTATTATTTTTATGCAACAATATAACAAAAACCATCAAAATGTTGTTAATCTTTATTTTTGCTATAATATGTCTATATGAATAACTAACATTTACTTTTCGCAACTAACAATTTAGTTATTGCTTTATTCTTGTATTCTTTATCAGAGTAAGTGGTACAGTTAAATTCTAAATGTATTCTTTTATTCTTTTTATTATTCCTTAAAACCAACCTTTCATAAGAAATAGTATGGTTAACTTAATAAATAGAGACCATCCTTTACTGTATGGTTAAAAGGAACTCGAAAAAAAGAGTTAATAAATAAAGTCACCATTCATTCAATGAATTGTCTGTCACTCATCATTCTAATTTTTAAATAACTAACAAAACCTATTAAAATCTCCTTTAAACAGTGAGTCTTGAGCATTTGTGATAATCATCGTGATTATATTATTGGATTGCAAGTTTAGAACCGTTATACACTCTACTGCAATCATAAACCATTGTTGTATTCTTCTTCTTTGTAAAAGTTTGATGTAAATTTTCACCATAGGATGTGGTGAAAAGGGAAAAAGTGAAACTAGAACTGGTTTTCTTCTACAATGAGATTTTGTGAGTGTATAAACACAGACAAAGTCTTAGGGTGATATTACTATAGATTTAACACAACATCAAATAGTGGAAACTCTTGTGGTTGCAAGAAAAACTAGACATAGCCTTTAGTAGACGAAGGTAAACCAATATAAATATTGGGTGTAAACTATTTTTTTCTTTACTCTTTTATATTCTACATTTACTATTTTCTGTAACTTAACATTTTTCGCTACTTAATACTCATTGGGTTTTAAAGTTGCGAAAATTAGTAAATATAGCATAAAACTAATTCCCCTATCTTGGTTTGCCATCTTTAACTTACACAATTGGAAATCTTCATCATTGCGAACTTATGCTTTCAGCCAATCCTATACGTGTATGATTTTCCTTCTTTAATCTTCCCACGTGATCTTCGTGATGTGTCTTGCACAGGTAACAAGCTCTTCAAGTCCATTCCTATATACATTGACCACTTCCTCCCTCCATCCATGACTTTTCAAAATTGAAGGTTGGGCTAGAAAAGGATGGTAAGGTTAGTGTTTTTGGTATCTGGGTTTGTAATTTTGAGAAGGTGAGTCACAATATATCCTTCCATTTTTTCCTGTCTTTCAACATGTATCCGTAAAATCTGAAGTTCTCACTTTGCATGTTCTCTAACTTCTCTTTCCTTTACTTCTATGTTCAGTTGACTTTACACACTTTCGTTCTTGTTATTTACCTTGACATCCTATTTGGATATATGTATCTCATGAGCCTTTTTTTCTTCTTATTTCCATCTTCGAATCAACTTTTCTTTTCCGTTGTTTGAAACTATTCATGTTCATTTCTGAATGTCTACATTTTTTAACTTTTCTTTTGTTTTATTTCATATGTTTTAAGTTTTCTTTCATGCCATGAAGTGATATATAGTTTTGACCTTTGCGTGTTAACTAATGTTCTGACTTTGCAATTTATCTAACTTTTCTTCTCGTTACTTCTAATTTCAGTTGAACTTTACAAGGTTTCGTTTTTTTATTTACCTTGGCATCCTATTTGGATATCAGTATCTCATGAGCCATTATTTTGATCTTTCCACCTTTGATTCAACTTTTCTTTTCTATTGTATGAAACTACGGATGTTCGTCTTTGAATCTATTCATGTTCTTTTCTATTGTATGATATGTTTTAACTTTTCATTCCTTCCATGAAGTGTTCTAAAGTTTTGACCTTGCCATGTTATCTAAAGTTCCGACCTTTGCACCTTATCTAACTTTTCTTTCATTTACTTCTAAGTTCGGTTGAACTTTAAAAGGTTCATTACGCTAAAATATGTATTTAAAAACGGTCATTCAACAGTGTTTTCTAACACAACGCTGTTAAATACAGGACGAAAAATAATCAACAACGCTCTTTTAAGCAAGCATTGTTAAATTTGATAGGTGGATATAGCTTTAATAACACATGCTTCAACGAGTACTATTGTATGTTTGCCTAAGATATTCAATAACACTCTTTTAAGCAAGCAATGTTGATTTGAATCTATTTAACAATGCTTGCTTAAATGAATGCTATTAAAAGTGACACATTTAACAATTACACATTTAATAGTGTTTAGTTTAATGAATGTTATTAAAAGTCATACATTCAAGAAACATTTGTTTTAGATATTACATAATATATATTTATAAAATTATTTAATTTTATTATGAAAGATACAACTTGAGTAAATATTACACGAAAGTAACCCAAATTGTTAACAGAAACTCATATGCTAGTTTTTTCATATATAACAGAACTTGATCATTTGTATACAAAAAAAGAAATTGGTTATTATTTCAAAAAATATATTCTAAATCAACAACCAATATTATTAAAATAGAATATTAAGGTGGGTAATTTGGCACAACAAAAACTCATATTTGGTAAGTAAATTATGTTATTTGCTATTCCATTCTCAAAAGTTGAGCATAATCTGACAACTACACCGAATTTGGCATTTTGTGGAGGTTTTTTTGTGTGAAGATTATTCAAATCTGCCAAAGTAAATTAAATGAGGTGTCTTGAGTAATAAACTAGATATACAGTGGAGGTTTTTATTTAATTTATGGAGGTTTTCAACCTCCACTATATTTTTCAATTTTCCTTTTCTCCTTTATTCTATCTAAACATATTCACATACCCTATCTTCTCCAAAACACATCTATCTCTTATGTGCCGTAACTTCTCCACCTACTTTGCTTCTCCAACTCAAATATTGTTTCAGAGTCGTCGTCGACCGCCACTGCCACCACTTGATGTGAACCTCCAGGGGTGGTTTGCTTCTTGGCCAATCGTTCTTGCCTGAAACTTAATTTAACTCGTGGAATAACACATTTTTTATGAATGTCTACATTTTGGTGTGTGATTATAGGTGAAATGTGTATGGAATTAGTGTTTGGGCCGAACTTATGTTTATTTTTGGTTTATGAATTTTTTTATGTGTTTGTGGTGGATAAAAGAAAATGGAAAAAGAATGAAGGGTTAGGCGCCACAAGTATGGCATACTTGATAAGCCAATGATGTCTGTCACAAGCTAGGAAGCTTGATAAGAACTATGGTGGTGGCACAACCAGCTTTGGTGTTTTAGGAGATCCTCTCAACTAAACAACTCAAATTTTAATCCAAAATTCAACTTATTTCATTCATCTTCAAAAGCATACGTAAATAGGAATTCTGAAATTAACAAAGTCCTAATTTGAATTTTAAAATTTAAGTAAACATGTAATTAATTGGTCTTTAGTGGGAGTTTAATGATAGATTTGTGTTGGCATGGATTTGGTTGAATTTCCTTGAGTAATAAGCCATGTGATTATTTGTTTTGTTTCTTGCTTGCCTGAGTTTGAATGTGGACGGATTTCACAAGGAAAAAGCATGAAAAGGAAGGTCGATAAATTCTTGGATCTTAATGTTTTTGGACATGATTTGGAATTCGAATTTGAGTAGGCTGATTGCCTCTTGATACTTGCCAATCTGAGTTGAAATGATGGGGATTTGTCCAAGGATTCACCCTCTTATGTTGAATAAGAGGCTTTGAATAAAATTTGATGACTTGCCTTTCTTGGATGAGCCTTGAATGCTTGAAATAGACTTGATTACTTCCCATAAGCTTGTCTCCTTTTGAATTTACACGCCCCACATGCCTTAATCAAATAAGGAAGTTATTTACTCCTTTAATTCCCTTCCAATCTGAATTGATAAATAGGGAAATGTTTTTGAATTTGTATTGTACGCCCCAATAACAAATAATGTGGTCAGCCTTGAGTTCACAGACCCAAGCCTCAATAAGGAAAGATTTTATGGTCTTTTACTACCTTTATGCCTCGCCAAATGAACTGATCTTAATAAGGCGATTTTTGAAGTTGTTTTGCATTTGAATCACATGCTAAAATCAGGATTGATTTGGCCAGCCCTGAATTCTCACACCCCAAGCCTCCAAAGGAAGGTTTTTGGGGCCATTAACTCCTTTATTGCCTTTCCAAACGAGTTGATCCCATTATGGCAAGAAATTAAGTTGATTGTCATTTGAATCACATGATCAAATCAAGTATGATTTGGCTAGCCCTGAATTCTCATGTGGCAAACCTCAAAAGGAAGGTTTTTGTGGGTATTAATGGACCATGTTACAAGGAAATAATATAACACCCCCAACCCTCATATTACATGATTTAAATAAAATAATTAACAATAATTTAAATTAAATCCTAAGACTACCCATGAGAATAACATTTCAATCTATTGAAAATAATATCTAAAACTATCATAATTTCATTCCAAGAATGTGGACTCTAAGTGGCTCTCCTAGTAGTAAGATTGTCCTCCATAAATCATAGGTTCCCACCCCCCTTGGTTTACATCATACCCTCCTTCTTGAAAAGAATTTGTCCTGAAATTTGAGGTACCGTCACCTCCTAGATCAAAGACCACCTTTTTGAATTGTTGGAACAAGCTCTCCACATATTCATCATGGGTTATACCCTCGATGAATAATCCAACAATAAGACAAGCACCAATAATTCTTCTTTCTTAAAAAATGTGCATCCTTAGAAAACACCATAAGTGTTGCGTCTTCATGGCTTATCTACATCACATCCATATGAACAATTTGACCAATGTAAAAACCAGCCTCCCATATGTGTGGATGAATAGGTGCTTCTTCTTTAATAAGGATTACTCCAAAGTCTTGCAACATTTTGTGAATAAAACTACGCAAAGACTTGTTAGTGGAAAAATAATAATTTACCCTACAGTGGAGGTAGGGGCTGTTTTGGAACCAAAATATTCTTAACCTCAGTTTGAATTTCACTAAAGTGTTTACACTCATTCTGTTTTAACTCAAAGAATTTTCACTCAAAGTAATTTCACTCAAAGTATTCTCCTCACTCAACGTGTTTTCCTCACTCACAAGTCTTTCACTCAAACCTTCCCTACACACAAGTGGTTCACTCAAATCTTCCCTACTCACAAGTGATTCACTCCTGACTTCAGATTCACTAAGAGTCCCTTTGGATGGACTTGGGTTGTCTTGGTAATTTTTTGTCTTGTTGATAGGATTTTGGAGCCTATCTACTTCTCCTTTCTGATTCATAGTCACTTGAATCAATACCATGTCACCTCCCATTTTGAACCCTCTATTATCTATTTGCCTTTAGAGGGCCAGGAGTTGGGTGTTCATTGTCTGAAAGGTTATCGTCATGTTTTCTGTCCTTGGAGGCATGGTTGGACTTCTATCTGGACTGGATATTATGATAGACTTTCAAGCAAGAAGTGGCTCTTATACCACTTGATGTGAACCTGCAGGGGTGGTTTGCTTCTTGGCCTATCGTTCTTGGCTGAAACTTAATTTGACTTACGAAATAACAATTTTTTTATGAATGTCCACATTTTGGTGTATGATTATAGGTGGAAAAAGAATGAAGGGTGAGGCACCACAAGTATGGAATACTTGATAAGCCAATGATATCTGTCACAAGCTAGAAAGCTTGATAAGAAATATGGTGGTGGCATAGCCAACCTTGGTGTTTTAGGAGAATCCTCTCAACTACACAACTCAGATTTTAATCCAAAATTCAACTTATTTCTTTTATCTTCAAAAGCCTACATAAATAGGAATTATGAAATTGACTAAGTCCTAATTTTAGTTGTAAAATCCTAATTAAACATGTAATTAATTGGTCTTTAGTGGGAGTTTAATGACAGATTTGCCTTAACATGGATTTGAATGAATTTCCTTGAGTAATAAGCCATGTGCTTATCTGTTTTGTGTCTTCCTTGGCTAAGTTTGAATGTGTACGGATTCCACAAGGAAAAAGTTGATTGCCTCTTGATACTTGCCAATCAGAGTTGAAATGATGGGGATTTGTCCAAGGATTCACATGCATATGTTGAATGAGGGGCTTTGAATAAGATTTGATGACTTGCCTTTCTTGGATGAGCCTTGAATGCTTTAAATAGACTTGATTACTTCTCATAAGCTTGTCTCCTTTTGAATTTACACACCCCACATGCTTTAATCAAACAAGGAAGGAATTTACTCCTTTAATTCCCTTACAATATGAATTGATCCGTAAGGAAATGTTTTTGAATTTGTTTTGCATGCCCAGATCAAAAATGATGTGGCCAGACTTGAGTTCACACACCCAAGCCTCAATAAGGAAAGATTTTATGGTCTTTTACTCCCTTGGTGCCTCACCAAACGAGTTGATCTTAATAAGGCAAGTTTTGAAGTTGTTTGGCATTTGAATCACAAGCTCAAATCAGGATTGATTTGGCCAGCCCTGAATTCACACACCTCAAGCCTCCAAAGGAAGGTTTTTGTGGCCATTAACTCCTTATTTCCATTACAAACGAGTTGCTCCTATTTTGACAAGAAATTAAGTTGCTTTTCATTTGTACCATATACTCAAATCAGGTATGATTTGGCCAGCCTTGAATTCAAATGCCCCAAACCTCAAAAGGTAGGTTTTTGTGGATATTAATGGACCATGTTACAAAGGAATAAAATAACACCCCAACCTTCATATTATATGATATAAATGAAATGATTAACAATAATTTAAATTAAATCCTAAGACTACCCATGAGAATAAAATCTCAATTTATTGAAAATAATAACTAAAACTATCTTAATTTCCTTCCAAGAATGTGGACTACAAGTGGCTCTCCTACTTGTAAGATTGTCCTCCACAAATCATAGGTTCCCCCCCCCTCTTGGCTTACATCATACCCTCCTTCTTGAAAATAATTTGCCCTCAAATTTGAGGTTCCATCACCTCCTGGATCAAAGACCACCTTTTTGAATTGTTATAACCAAGTCTCCGCACATTCATCATGGGTTATACCCTGGATGAATAACCCAACAATAAGATATGCACCAGTAATTCTTTTTCTTAAAAAATGTGCAACCTTAGAAAACACCAAAAGTGTTGAGTCTTCATGGCTTATCCACATCACATCCATAGGAACAATTTGACCAATGTAAATGCCAGCCTCCCATATGTGTGGATGAATAGGTTCTTCTTCTTTAATAAGGATTACTCCAAAGGCTTGCAACATTTTGTGAATAAAACTAGGCAAAGACTTATTAGTGGTAAAAATATTCTTTACCCTGGAGTGTGGGTAGGGGTTGTTTTGGAACCTAAACATTCTTAACCTTACTTTGAATTTCACTCATAGTGTTTACACTCATTGTGTTTACACTCATTATGTTTTCACTAAAAGCACTTTCACTCAAAGTAATTTCACTCAAAGTATTCTCCTCGCTCAAAGTGTTTTCCTCACTCACAAGTGTTTCACTCAAACCTTCCCTACTCACAAGTGATTCACTCAAATCTTCCATACTAACAAGTGATTCAGCCACGACTTCGGGTTCTTCATGTGGTTTCATATTGTAATGTCTTTTTGAACACCCTTACGAAGTCTATTGGCTTAGACTCCCTTTGGGTGGACTTGGGTTGTCTTGGTAATTTGTTGGCTTGTCGATAAGCTTTTGGAGCATATCTACCTCTCCTCTATGATTCATAGTCACTTGAATCAATATCATGTCGCCTCCCATTTTGAACCCTCAATTGCTCTATTTGTCATGTTCTCTATCTTGGGGACATGGTCGGACTTCTATCTGGACTGGACTTTATGATGGACTTTCAAGGAAGAAGTGGCTATGATACCACTTGATGCGAACCTCCAGGGGTGGTCTGCTTCTTGGCTGATCGTTATTTCCTAAAACTTAATTTGACTCGCGAAATAACACTTTTTTTATGAATGTCCATGTTTTGGTGTGTGATTATAGGTAAATGTGTTCGGAATTAGTGTTTGGGCCGAACTGGTGTTTATTTTTGGTTTATGAAGTTTTTATGTGTTTGTGTTGGATAGAAGAAAGTGGAAAAAGAATGAAGGGTGAGGTGCCACAAGTATGGAATACTTGATAACCCAATGATGTTTGTCACAAGCAAGGAAGCTTGATAAGAACTATGGTGGTAGCACAACTAGCCTCGGTGTTTTAGGAGAATCCTCTCAACTAATCAACTCAGAGTTTCATTTCGGTTAATTGGCCTTAGGAGATTCTGAAAGTTATGCATGGCATAGTTTCATCTTCATCAAGATTGCTCGCCAATGGGATATTCATCTCTCGTATCATTGATTATTATGAGATTGACACCACTCATGTGGATACTATCATGACTAACTCCCGAGAGCATCTTGTTGGTGATAACCTGATTCACAAAATGGGCATCTATAAATTCAGCAATGAATGGAAATTTCAAGAAGACCATACTGCCAGAGTGAATGAGGATATACCACCTGAAGATAATGCTGCAAATCCTAGTGATTCCATTCCTAAGCAACCACCTGTTGAGGCATTTGCTGAGGCTCAAGAACCATCGTTTGGGCTTTCTCACTTGGATGCGAACAGTGCCTCAATGCGCGTATAGATGGACATTTTCAGAGTATGAGGGATTCTATGGCTTCTGAATTTCAGCAATAGCAGAGGCTTTCCGAGGACCTAGAACGTATCATTTTCATAGTGCGTGCTACCTGTGGCTCATCTCCATCACCACCTACACAAGATTAAACTAGATAGGAATGTGTAGTGTGTGTTTAGGGTGTGTGGTTATTATGTTTTGGTGATTGTATTTTGGTGTTGCTTATGTTATGGTTGTATTTTGTAGTACTTTCTCTTTTGAACAATCTGTACTCGTTTATTGCACTTACTTTTATATGTTGTAAAACTTTGATGTTAATTTGGATTATATTTGCAAATTATTGCGTTATCCTTTGATGTTATATATTGTGCATATCTTATGTTGAATGATTGATATATTCTGAATATTGCTACATCATTATCTTTGATCATCCTATGGATTTCATGTTGAATTTACACAACTAGATAAATCTCACAATCAATTCTGCCATAATCTGTTTGTATTACTAAATAATCGATTAAATCTAAACTCTGTGCACATGTTCAAGTATTTTTTAAGCTGCTTAATCCATTATCCTTGATTAATTAATCGATTAAGACCAATAAACTGTATATATTTCCCTACTTTTGGCTTTTAGTATCATAATCTGCCATAGCTTTTTGATCATGCCAAAAGGGAGAGAAAGGTGTTGTTTGAGCTGTTTTGCAGGTTGAAGTGAGCTTCCACAAAGTAATCATATTGCTACCCTAGCATTACCTATTACATGGTTTGAGGGGGAGAAGCGCATTCTGATTCAACTCTATTCAAACATATTCAGTCCAACTTCAAGTCATCAAACAAGGAATTGTTTTAGTGTTTGTCATCATCAAAAATGGGGAGATTGAAATGGCAAATAGTCAAATGATGCAATTATAACCAACCTACGAAGTTTTGATGAACACAAGATCTTACATGGAAGCTTGAAGACTTGGGCATCTCAACAAACAACATACCAAGAACTCAAGGTCATTGTCGTAGAATCTAGGATTGCTTTTTATAGGCTAGAGTCCTAAGATGATTTCCTAGTATTGAGTCTTAGGGTATGTAAACCCAAGATGGATGTGTCTCACAAAGAGTCTAAAATAAAAATCACATAAAAGGAGGCATAACATCAACATATAATTATATGATAATTAACACTCATTCATTTGCATTTAGCATACATGATTTTATGCATAAAGGTGTAATCATTTCTAAAATCATGATTGCATGATCATTCATCATATAGGGTGTTTACCATTTAAAATTGAAAAACCATTTTTAACGATTTTAATCGATTAATCCAGTTTGTAATCGATTAAGTCCTAATGAAATACTTAATTGATTAAGGAAAGTCATAATCAATTAAATCGAGTTATAGTAGCTAACCTCCCAAGATTTCTATTTATTAATAGATTAAGTAAGATTTTAATCGATTAAGCCATAACTGAAAATTTGTTTTCAAAAACCCGTTAATCGATTAACATGGCAATTTAGTCGATGAATATCTGTTGTGTCAGTTATGAGCTAATTATGTTATTTTGCAACAGAAGCAAAATCAGTTTTAAAGCAATGATTTTCACACTTTCATAGAAAAATAATTGAGGATCATTGTGAGATCGAAAAATTACTGAGAGAAAAGAAAAACAAAGATTCATGGTGCTAAACTTTTCAAAGCTAATATGTTGATTCTTTGAAGTTTTTCTTGCAAATGTTTTTGAGTGAAAAAAGAAGAAAAAAGAGAGTTCTTTTTATTGTGCTTACACGTTTCATTCATTTGAAATACCTTGCATGATTTCTACTCTTAGTTCTTAGGGTTGTTTGTGAGATGATTCTGTCAAGTGTTGTAGAAGAGTCGATTTAATTGTTGTTATCCGCACAATCTTGTGTGCAAAGTAATTTGGCAAAATTCAGTAAAGTTGAGGATAATTCTCGTTGTGTGTGGTATCATAACATGTTGAGAACTAGGGATCTTCACAAGACAGGGAGTCTAGATTCAAGCAAAGAGTGTCGGCTAGGTCCAGATTGCGCGAACGGTGTGGTATCCAAGTATATGTAGATAGAGGTCAAACTGAGCTTGGTGGCTCAATGATTTCAAGAAGGAAGTTCTCGTCTAGTGATATTGGAGGTGTGTTTGTAACTAAATTACATTTCTAATAATGAAGAAAAGTCTCCCAGATCAACCGGGAGACCTGGATGTAGTTTGCAAATGGACCCGCAAACGATCCAGGATAATATCCTCTAGCACAATCTTCTCTTTCTCTATCTCTTTAAAATTCAGTCTTTACTACTTTCTATGTTGAAATTGCATTATGTGATGAAGTGTTAATTTTGTTAATTTTACTATAATCACGAATCAATATTGAGTTAGTAAAGATCTAGATTCATCACTATTTTCCAAAGCAAGAAAACTATTTTTCAAAAGAATAACAACTAGTATTATCGATTGATGTGTTGATTGTAATCGATTAATAGAACTGTCCTGAATTGATTAACCCTATTGATAATCGATTAGCAACAATAGCTATGTATTCTGCACAAATATCAGAAAAGCGGGATTGGTGATCCGCTACACCTATTCACCCCCCTCTAGGTGTGCACATTATCATTCAAAACCAAAACAATCACATTTATTTGTAGTCAAAAGAATCATGAAATATCTAAAAGGCACAACTGACGTTGGATTAATTTATCCAAAAGGAAGTATATGTGATTGGGTAGGTGATAAGTGCCAAAAATGCCTAAATTTCATCCACATTTTATGGCACTTATCCTTGGCAAAATTGAGAAAACGAACTTAATTCTACACTTTTTGGATAAAATGTCACAATCTTGTATATAACCTTTGTGTATTTCTTTTTTATAATATTTTTGTAGGATTTAGGTGTAAAAAATGCAATTTCATGGTCACCGAAGGCATTGTTTTCGGGCACAAAATTTCAAGAAAAGGGATAGAAGTGGATAAGGAAAAAGTAGAAGTCATAGAGAAGCTTCCACCACCAACAAATTTTAAAAGCATAAGAAGCTATCTACGACATGTTGGATTCTACTAACGCTTTATCAAAGATATCTCCAAAACAGCTAAGCCCCATTGTAATCTTCTCCTTAAAGATTCTGCTTTTAATTTTGATGAATCATGTTTAGAAGCACTCAAAACTTTGAAAAATTGCTTGGTAACCGCCCCTGTTATAATTGTACCAAACTGGGATCTACCTTTTGAACTAATGTGTGACGCTAGTGATTATGCAGTTGGTGCAGTTTTGGGACATAGGTGGGAGAAGGTGTTCCATGCAATACATTATGCTAGCAAAGTTTTAAATGAGGCAGAAGTTAACTATGTCACCATAGAAAAAGAATTGCTAGCTATTGTATTTGCATTGGAAAAATTTAGAAGTTATTTGATTGGGGACAAAATTATTGTTTTATTGATCATGCCGCAATCAAATACCTCCAAATGAAACCTGACTCCAAGCCATGGTTAATACGCTGGGTGCTACTGTTGCAGGAATTTAACTTAAAAATCCGTGACAAAAACGGGAAAGATAATCTCGTGGAAGATCATTTGTCACGATTAATCAATGAAGAAGTCAAGAAAGGAGAGAAAAACTAAAGCATTTCCGAATGAAAAGCTATTTCTCCTTCAAGAACGACCATGGTTTGCTGATATAGCCAACTACAAAGCCTCGAGAATTATTCTTGATCATTTCAACTATTAGCAAAAGCGGAAATTTCTCAAAGAGGTCAACCATTACATCTGGGACGAGCCATACTTATTCAAAGAAGGAACTGACAACATAATTCGAAGATATGTTGATTCAAAGAAGGCTCAGAAAATTTTAAAGCATTGCCATAATTTTGCTTATGGAGGACATTACAATGGAGAAAGAACTACTACGAAAGTCCTCCAATCTGGTTTTTTCTGGCCTTCTATTTTTAAAGATGCCAAAAATTTTGTTCAAAAATGTGATGCATGCCAAAGATCTGGCAGAATTGGAAAAATAAATGAAATGCCCTTGCAAAATATTTTGGAAATAGAAATTTTTGACTATTAGGGCATTGATTTCATGGGTCCTTTCCCATCATCGTTTTCGAATGAATATATCTTGGTGGCTTTTGACTATGTTTCTAGATGGGTAGAAGCATTAACAACACCAAAAGCGGATGGAAAAACAGTTATAAAATTTCTGTAAAAAAATAGTTTTACCCACTTTGGAACACCAAGAGTACTCATAAGTGATGGGGGATCTCATTTTGGAAACTCCCAATTACATAAGGTTTTGGAATTTTATAATGGTAGACATAAGATAGCATCACCTTATCATCCACAAATCAATGGGCAAGCTGAAGTATCCAACATAGAATTGAAAAGAATTTTAGAAAAGACAGTCTCTTTCTCAAGGAGAGATTGGTCACAAAAGTTGGATGATACTTTATGGGCATATAGAACTGCATTTAAATCACCAATAAGCCAAACTCCATAGTTTACGACAAAGCTTGTCATTTACCAATTGAATTGGAGCATAAAGCCTATTGAGCACTTAAGTTTTTAAATTTTGATTTGAATGATGCAGGAACAAAACGAAAGAATCAGTTATACCAATTAGAGGATATGAGGTTCCAAGCTTACGAATCTTCAATATTGTATAAAGAAAAGGCTAAAAAGTACCATGACTCCAAAATTCGAAGAAAAGATTTCTATCAAGGTCAAAAGGTACTCTTGTTTAATTCAAGATTAAAACTGCTTCCCGGAAAATTCAAGAACAGATGGTGAGGGCCATTTGTGACAAAAGATGTTGAATTGGAATATGGAGCAGTTGAATTGGAATATCCAAAGTCTCAAACGATTTGGACAGTGAATGGACAAAGGTTAAAACCATACTTGGGTGATGAATCAGGATCCATCATCGAAATTGCATCAGAATAACCTCTATAGCTGAAACATGCGTCAAGCTATTGACGTTAAACGAGCGCGTGCTGGGAGGCAACCCAGTAGTTGGTTAGTTTTTAAATTTCTTTTTAATCTATGTCATGTTTTGTGTTTAATTATATTTGTATTTAGAAGTAATATGATATTCTTGAAAAAATTTCATACGCATCAAACACCTCCTTAAAACCAATATTTCCATTGGCTTGAGGAAAAATAAATTGTATCTTTGTGCAGTTTAATTCATAGATTGTATCTTTGTGGATAGGAAAAATACAGTCATAATGAGTGATCTAATTACTAACTTTTGTTTTCTGTCATTTATTTTCCGCAACTAACATTTATTTTCTGTCATTTAAATTCTACAAGTTACATTTATTTATTCTTTACCAACCTTCCATAAGGAAGTAGTTCGGGTAATAAAGGAAAGCGAAAATAAATATCACTCATTATCACTTGTGTTAATTTTCTGAATTCATACCATTATACCGGCATTGAAATTAATCCAAGAAAGCCGAGATGGTATGAAGTTGTTAATAATTTACTAAAGCTATGTTTTTTATTAAAAGAACATTCTTGAAACCATTATAATGGCTTTGTAATTTATTCCAACAAAGCCAAGATGGCGAGCAAAGAATTGACTTGTCATTAAATAAATAAATCAGAAACTTGCCTCAATAAGTAGCAAGGAAAACTCTTTTAACAGTAGGATATTCAGATTCAGATTTTGCTAGATGCATAAGTAAGAGAAAAAGAACAAGTGGTACATGTCATATATTAGGAAATGCACTAGTCTCATGGTCATGCAAGAAACAAGCATGTGTTTCCCTAAGTACTGTTGAAGCAAAATACATAGGGGCAAACATTTGTTGTGCCCAAGTGTTGTGGCTTAAACAACAAGTACGAGATTATGGCTTAAACTTAGGATGCATTCCCCTAAAATGTGATCATACTAGTGCTATAAATCTCACAAAGAATCCAATAATGTATTATAGAACCAAACACATAGATATAAGACATCACTTCCTTAGGGACCATGTCCAAAGAAAAGATGTGACTGTGGAATTTGTTGACACTCATAACCAACTAGTAGATGTATTTACTAAACCTTTGGCAAAAGAATCTTTCTCTAAAATTAGACGAGAATTAGGCATACATGATGAAGCTTACTTGTCTTAAATTCTTATATATGATTATATGTTTGTTTCATTATGTTTCTCTTATGTCTAATTGTACTTAAAATTGCTTAGTTTTACTTAAAATTTTCAAATTTTTGGGGTATGTAATCGATTACATAGGGTCAATAATCGATTACCAGGCATTAGTATGCTTGAAGGTTAAAAATTCTAGGGTCAGTAACCGATTACTGCATTTGGCAGAAACTTTCAGTAACCGATTACCCATCTATGTAATCGATTACCTAAGGTTGCTGTTCGAACCAGTATTTAAGTAACCGATTACTCAAACCAGTATTTAAGTGTTATTCTCCATTTTTCAGACACTTCATCTTCTTCCTCAAACCTGTTTTTCGTGTCTAAACGTGTTTGCCTCTAAAAACTTAATTTTTGATATGATTTGAGTGATTTTTGAGTCATTTCATATCACATTTTCAATTCTAAACACTTCTACTCCTTAAATTTCGTGTTTAGTGGCCAAAATAAAAAAAATTCCCAAATCTCTCAAACACTGAAAACCTAATCTTTCAAAACTTCAACCCATGGCTTCATCATCAAGGGCTAAGAAGCAACGTACCGGTTTGTCTCAAAAGAAGTAAGGTACTTCATCTTTTGAGACTATTCCTCTGGATTTGGCACGACTTCTTGCAAATGATGAACAACAAAAAGTCTTCTTGGAGCAGTTTCTTAGACGATCAATCTTTGCTCCTAACTATGGTAATTTACGTAACTTTGAGTTTGAAGATTTCCATTTCCCTATTCTACATACGCAAGAAGATATTTTTGATTTCTGTGAGGAATCAAATGCCTATTATCCTGAACTTGTGAAAGTATTTTTCTGCAATTTGAACTTTAGGAAAAATCGATTAACATCCTTTGTGAAAGGAAAAGAAATTTTTTAGATGTTAAAACCTGCAGATCAATATGATGTACTATACCCTCTCAAGGTAGCATAAACGATTTTGGTCTTACATGTGAATGGAATAATTATGTTAGAAAAAAGTTCTACTACTCAATGTGTAGATTCTCTAAACGGGAAATCGAAATGCATAAGCAACAGACTTTAGGTGAAACTGTAAAGAGTAGAGATATACTTGCTATAGGAAATCTCAATCTCGAGGATTGTTTGCTTCATTACTTTCTTAGCTATGTCATTATTCGAAAATTTTCAAATCATTCTCAAATTAATGACATGGAACTACAATTGATATATGCTCTTAAGCATAACCTTCAAATCATATCTAATTTTCATACACTTTTCATGGCACTTATCCTATACAAAAATGTGAAACCTCACTTAATTCAACACTTTTTAGATAAATATTGTTTGTTTGAATAATATAATTTTTTATCACCTCTTGTCCAAGTTTCCCATGATTTTGTAGGAAATTGATTAAAAATAATTAATCAAAAAGATAGCCAAGAATTCATGCCAAATCACAAGCCAAAAAGTCCAAAAAACTGCTCAAAACAAACAAGCTAAGCATGGCATGCTGTGTCATTAGCTTGCCACCAAAAAGATGACTTAGGCTTGAAGAAATGTACATTTCTTTACCTTTAAGAAACCCAAGCTCGGTATGCAAAGCAATGCACAACTCAAAAGCTTACCTAGACTTGAAGAAATCATGCCAAAAGTGCCAAGTAACCAACTAAAATCAACTCAAGAATCATGGAACAAAGGTTGCTTTGGCTTGAAGAAAGGTAGGCACTTCAGGGCTTAAAAGTAATTCATATATTCATACACATTCAATTCTTAACATACTCTCTCAAATACAAATTCTTCTCTTCTTTTGTATCATATTTTGAAATCAATACATTCAAGTTAGTAGTTTTGGTTAAGTTTTGATTCTTTATGAAGTTCTTAATGCGGTTTTAGCTTGATCACCTAAAACTTAATTTAAAGATCCAAAAATGCTTCTTCTTAAAGTGTTTACAAGTGAACTAAAAAGTATAACCTACACCTTAGTTCACTTGCCACATCCAACATCTATTTTAAGCAACTTATGTTCAGGGCTAAATAATGCTAATGGAGCCTAAAGTAGGGTGTGACAACCTACTCCGACGGGTGGCACTTAACTATTATTTAGTGTATTACATAAGGTTTGAAAATCATCTTATCATTCTAGGACACTAGATGAAGGATTCAGATATGATGTGTGGAATCAACCAAAAGTATAGCACATAACTTGTAATGTTTTCAAAATCAATTGAGTCTAGAAATAATTCCATATTTCAAACCAATTCTCTCCTCAAGAATTTGTGCATATTAGTTGTCTGTGTTTATTTGTTTACTTGTTAACATTTCATAAACAAAATCAAAACAAAAATATGTTCAATCTTTATTAGTGATATAACATGTTTACAATAATGTTCTATTAGGCAATTCCTTGTTGTTCGACATAACCCTATACTATACTACAATTGAATCTTGAAAGAGATACAAATGTAAAATAGTAAAGTATTAACATAAATTTTATTTGTTGACAAAGAAAGAAACCTTGAATTAAAGTGTAATTTAATTCATAAATTGTATCTTTGTGAAAAGGAAAAATACAAAGTCATAATGAGTGATCTAACTACTAACCTTTACTTTCTGTCATTTATTTTCCGCAACTAACATTTATTTATTGCTTTATTTATTTATTTTTTACCATCCCTCCATAAGGAAGTAGTTCGGTCAATAAAAGAAAACGAAAATAAGTATCACTCATTATCACTTATGTTAATTTGCTATATTCATACCATTATACCGGTGTTGGATTTAATCCAACAAAGCCGAGATGGTATGAAGTTATTAATAATTTAATAAAGCTAAGTTTTCGATTAAAGGAACATTCTTAAAACCATTATACTTACGTTGGAACTTATTCCAACAAAGCCGAGATGGTGAGCAAAGAATTGACTTGTCATTAAACAAATAAATCAAAAACTTGCCTCAATAACCAGCAGAGAAAATACTCTTTCAACAAATTAGCATCGTAGCCAGGGAATTTCTAAATAATAGAAATTATTATTTACTATGCTATATTATTAATAATCTTGTACAAAAATCTTTTTATTTACTTTTTGTACAAATTAATTTGAATTTGTATAAACAATGTAAATTACAAACATTGTCTATTCTTAATCACTATCTTTCTTTGGAACAAAAATTGAAACATTTCCTTTGGTGCATGCGTTGCAGGAAAAAAAAGGTTGAATTTTCTTTCGATCCAAAACTTGAAAAAAAAACTCTACGAAAGAAAAGGAAAGCCCAAAGGAAAGCCAAGAAAAAATTAGAATCAATGACCAATAATCACAGAACCACTGAAGGATCAAGGGCAGAAAACTAGCCGAATACTGGTGGATTTGTTAGTTTCACGTCGAGGAACATATTAAGGTTTTGGAGACCATCTGGTACCCAAATGACTCTAGAAATGAAATATGCATTGGTACAGCTAATGTATGCCAATCCATTTTCCAGTCTAGAGCATGAAGATCCATACAACAATCTCACAAAATTCTACGAGTTGGTTGGTACTGCTGGAGTATTAGAAATAGAAGAGGAAACTACTTTTCTGAGGATGAAGGTGAAGGAGGAAAAGAATGGAAGGTGAGAAGCGCCACAAGCAAGGTTGCTTGATAAGCTATGGAGTTTTCCACAAGCAAGGATGCTTGATAAGAACAACAATGGTGGCCACGACCAACCTAGGTTTAGGAGAAGTGCTCTCAACTAAAACAATTCAAATTTACTCAAAATTCCACTTAACTTTTATTAATCCAATCTGAATCCATAAATAGGCAAACTTGCCTTGGCTGAAAAGAAAATAGACCAAGTCCTAATTAACTTGAATAATTTCAAATCCTAATTTGAACCTATGCTAAAATAAAAACGAAATAATAATATAATCTCCTAATTAAATCAAGTAGATAAGATCTTAAATAATGTGATTTGGGTTGAATAGTCTCCACGGTTTGGAAGAAGATTGAGATGAGATGATTTCCTTGATTTGAGGAAGCTTGATTCGAATTTGGTGTTGGTGTTGGTGTTCTTGGCTTTGCCGAAATTATGTGGAGGTTTGAGAAGAAAATGTATAGATTAGGTTGTTCTGGCTGATTTGAAAAGATTATATTTGTTGGCAGCAACATATCTATCTTCTTTCAAATTCAAATCCAAATCTATATTCTTTCGATTCAAATTGCTATAACAAACCTATCTTCTTTTAAATTCGTTTTCCCTCCATGCCTTATCTCCTTGTTTGAATTAGAGATAAGGTGTTAGCTGAATTGCCTTATCTCCTTGTTTGTCCTTGTAGATAGAGTTCCTTACGTGCCTTGTAATGAAGTGATCATGCCTTGACTTCCATTTTCCCTAGCCACGTGAAAGGCTTACCCTTGAACCTAAGTAAACTACTTGGTCATGAATATGGACCAATGCTACAAATAATTCCGAACCCATATTACATGAATTAAATACTAAAAATACTTGAATTAAACCTAAGACTAGATGAGAATGCAATCTCATTTATTTGAATCAATGAAAATAAAATAAACCTAAGTAGAAAGTTACCTATGGACATAAATGTCCTTCTCATATATCCTCTCCTGGGTCAATTGTCCTTTGAGACCTTAAGGACCCCTGCCTTGGCCTTGGCCCTAGTTGTAGGACCATCATGACTTCTCTTGCCCTTAGAATCAAAGGCTGCCCTAGGAGGTTTTACATCAACTGCTGGAGTATCAGAAACAGAAGAGGCAACTACTTTTCTAAGGCTTTTTCCTTTAACTCTGATAGGGAAAGTCAAGGAATAGTTTCTAGATCTGCCACCACATATTCAGGAGCATATACTTTCCGCAAGGAAAGTTTATGGATCTGAAGACAACTATATTCACATTTGTTCAACCTGTTGGGGTAAGTCTTTGCAAATCTTGGGATAGATAATGGATTTGATGTGGAAACTCAAATCCATATCTTCATTAATAGATTACAACAAGAACACGAATGGATTCTGAACAGGACGGCTGGCGGATAACTTTTGACTTAACCACAGCATGAAGCCATCAATATAATTGAATCCATGGCATTAAATGACCTGAAAAGTCAACACCAAAGAGGACCACCACCACCAAGAAGAGGTGGAATTCTCGGATTGAGTTCAACAGATGCTATGTTTGCTCAACATAAACTGCATCAAGAACAGCTTGATGATGTGAACCAAAAGCTTAATGATTTACTCGACAACTACGAGAATCTTCAAGGAAGCAAGTTTAGAGGCGTGACAATTGTGCTGACAATCATGAAGCAGACCATTGTCAAAATGAGGAGGTCCACTTTGTGGGCAATCCTCCAAGGCAAAACTTTCAAAATAATTATCCTAAAGGTGATAATAATCAGTTTCAGAGGAATGAGCCTTTAAGACAAGATAATCCTCAAAAATCACCATCTACCCAAGGAATAATCAGTATCAACACCCAACACACGACAAAAGTGTTAAACTGGAGGACACACTAAATCAGTTCATGCAAATGACGATGTCAAACCAGAAGAACACTAATGCATCTCTGAGGAATATGGAAATTTAAATTGGGCAACTGGCCAAACAACTAGCTGAAAATCAGAAATCAACATTTTCAGCTAATATAGAAGTCAATCCGAGAGAGCACTGTAATGTTGTCCTAAGGAGTGAACCAAGCTCAACTGAGCAGTACAAGGAAGATGGTGAATTCTGGTTATGTAGGTAACGTGCGTCAACTGAGTACATTTTGAATATATATCCTATGTATTTTTTTCCCTTCATCTTTTTCTTCTATATAATACTTTATATTTTATGACAAAAAAGAAGAAATTTTTTTATAATCAAAGTAAAGATTAACTTTATTTTTGAAAATAATTTTTTTGATTTTTAGGAAGAAATCAAAAAAAAATTAAAAACTATGGGAAAATATGAATATTCAAGAATGGGTTATTAGGCCAAATCAAAATCTAGTAAAAACTCAAAAAGGGCCCAAACCAAGGCCAAGTCATGGCCATGACTCAATCAAATTCAGTCAAACCTTGAACAAAGACCCACCTCCCAGCTGACCAGGCACTTAGCGTAAGTCTGACACGGGCCATGTGGTCTAAGGGACAAAAATCCCCTCAAAAGAGGATTTCTCTTATCTTCATATCTCTTGAATAAATCAAACTTTTGACCAAATATTCCCACTCTTTTTAAACCCCTCAATGTTCCGATTTTGAAAACAGTAAGTTATTTTCAAAAAAGTTCAATATCACAAAGCTTTCATTTTTCCTAAAAGCTCTCAAGTTCTTCATCATAATGTAAGTATCTTATTTCTCTTTACATTTTCATGCTTATTTCTTCCTTTTTGAAGCTTGTTGTTTCAGAATATGTTTTAAGAACAAATGAAAATAATTTTTGAGAAAATCCAACAGAAAAAGTTTCAAAAAGTCACCATTTTTTAAAGATGTGTATATGCTTGTTGATTATGTTTAAACTTGAATAGATGTGTTTTTCATGATCAAAACAAAATAAAATATTCCTTGACACATCTCATGCTCACACTTTCAAATGATAGAAATCTAGATCATGAACTTGAAAACAATTTTTAACTTTCTATCATAGTGTTTTTGATTGAAACACATATCTTTAGATCAAAATTCCTTTCAAAACTTTTCTGAAAATAGATTGTGTGAAAAGAGGGGCTGTTTTGGTTAAGTAGAAACATTTTCCAAATGGTTCAACCAAAAAGAATGAGATATGTTGAAAACATGAGCAAAAATTCAAAGTCATGAATTTATTTTCAAAAACTTTCAAATATCAATACCTCAAAATCTCATGTTGGCCGAACACTATAAATGACAATTGACATGAACTTGTTCAAAAATTACCAACAATAGAAACATCATTGAATAGTCAAACTTGACTACTTTTTTGAAACTTGTGCACTTCTAAATGAGGCATCATATTTATTTTGTTTACTTTGTGAAAACCTTAAATTCGGCCATGAATGTAAATATTCTCAAAGTAACAAATTTGAAGAAAAAATGAAGTTGTATGCTCTAAACAATTTCAAATCTTGATTTTAGTAACTAACTCCTTGGTTTAGAAAAAATATTTTGTTGGAATTATAAATTTTGTTGGAGTTCATCAAGGAGAGTAAAGGAAGTCACTAATGAAGACAAGAGCAGCAAATTTTCTTCAAAGGATGGCAATAAAAGTTTTAAGGAAATAACTCTAAAAAGTGCAACCAATTTGGCAAAAGCTTACTCAACCCAAAAAGATGTTCTCATTGGACGTGGTAAAACAATTTTATGCCAACTCCATTGTTTCAAGTGTGGCAAGGATGAATCAATGTACATGGGTGAATGGGACCCAAGTTTTTTATGACAAATACATGATAAATGACTACTTGGGCAACCCATGGAACCCATCATCAACAAATGATCATGACTTGGCCACCTATCAATTGAAGTTAAGTGCTTCCTATATAGGGGAAGGTGAAGGACATCATGAAGCCTATGTCAGAAAAATATTATGTTTGGAAGGCTTGGAGCTCAATCAATGTGGGCCAATTTTCAGATTTTGTATGACCCAAATGTCATAAATTTGGACCATTTTTGTTTTGTCCAACATATGGCCTTCCTCACATGTCTCGAATTTGACAATCCCCAATGCAAAGCTCATCAGTTCTATATATGATGAAGAATCCCTTGACATTGTTGTAGTCATCTCTGATGCTATTCATGATTGCATCACGAGGGGGGTTCTTTCAATCATTATGTTGTCATTTATCACTAACCTGTGCAAGTATCAACTTGTACCTGGACCTTACAAGGAGGTCATGACCTTGAAGACTGAAATCAATGCATCATATGTAAGCACTTACTGCAAGGAGAAAAGCATCTCACAGGCTCGGGCTGAGCTTAGGAATTTTTTTAGCAATTTGGGCCAAAATCAACAAATTACTCATGGGAAGACAATGACTTCCAAGATAAACGCCATAATACAAGAACAACAAATGCAAAACTTACAAGAAAATGCATGCTATCGAGAAATCAAGGGGATTTATAAGAACTTGCATAGCATCTTTGGAAAAAGATCCAACTTCAAAGGAGGATCATATGAGGAATTTGTGGCAAGCACTAAGTGTCCCGGAGGAAGATCACAAGACACAAGTGAGGAGGAAGAGAAGGATGAAGATGAAGATTGAGAAAGCTCTTTCCGGTTTTCTCTTTTTCCATACATGAATTTCCAAGTTAATTATCTTTATATTGCATTTTGAATATTCGGTACTATGTTTTAAGTTGTTTTACGTTTCTAATATCTTTTTAATCTATGTTATGTTTTGTGTTTAATTAAGTTTGTGTTTAGAATTAATATGTTATTCTTTAAAAAAAATTCATATGCATCAAACATCTCCTTAAAACCAATTTTTTCATTGGCTTGAGAACAATCCATCATTAGAAGAGGAGGAACATGGTTTAATGCATTAAAAGTGTATATAAGATTATAGAGTTATTTAAAAAGTAATTGGCTTGTCCATAAACTCAAAAAAAAATTCAAAACCGAAATCAAAGTGGCTAACTAAAAAATTGTGGCATGATTACATGATTACAAATTGTTAAGCATATCTTGACTTAAGCTTTTATTGAGCAAAATGAAATACATGCTAAACGTTTGGTAAAAACATCACATAATGTCATAACTTGATTTTTTTTGCAAATGGAATTTAAACTTGTGTAACATGATTTTGCAAATATTTTTAAATCAAGAATTGTAAATCAAAACCAAGTGAGGGAGCGAGCCAAACATGCGAGGATCAAAGTTACATCACCATTTCTTTTGTCTAATTAAACTTGTTTGACTCTTTAAATCTCTTAATTGCATAAGATTGATAGGAAGTGGTCAAGGCATGTTATTTCTTTAGTTCAACCAAAAGGCCAAAAAGACTAACCAAAATTTAGGATTATCCGTTGATAAACCCCTTTGAGCCAAACAAGGTAAAACATTTTTTTCAAATTATCCAATGAAAACCGAAATTGAAAACAATGTTCTAAAAGAGAGCATTAATGTTTAAAGGATGTTTGAAAGAATCAAGTTATGGGGAAAATTGGTGGACTTGTCTTCTTAAAAGGAAAAGAAAATTGTTTTCTCAATCTCTTTACAAAAACAACAAAAAGTGGTAAAATAAAGTGAAAAACAAAATGAGAATGAGAAATACAAAGAAAAGCCAAAAAGAAGCCAAGGTTCAAAAGCTAAGAGGTTGGAAAAGAAAATTATGGAAAAAAAGTAGAGTGAAGTGCTTCATTGAGAAAATTTTACAAAATGCTCTCTTTTTTTAACTTAACTTGATTATCTAGAAAAACCATGATTATCCAAACGAAGCCTCATTATAACCGAAAACAAGACCTTAGTGATCTTTGATTTATTATGCAATTTAAGAGAATAGGTGAGACAAAGAACAAGTTCAAATTACTACAATCAAATGGTTGAAATATTGAGTGAAACACTTACCCCTTTAAAGTTTGAATTTTGAACTTGTGTGCAAAAACACTTTTTGATTGAAAAATATTTGCTTAGGTAAATTGTTACACACTTTTGTTGAAAAAAGCATGCATTTCATGTCTGAAGCCTTATGTGGAAAAATTCACAAATCGTTAAAAATCTCATTGGAAACATTTTTTGATCATGCTTAAGCAAATTTGAAATCATGTCAATCATATCTTGAAAAATTAGCCAAGCTTTGAATTCGGGTGTGCTTTACCATTTGTTTGAGGACAAACAAAGTCTTAAGTTGGGGGGAACTGATAAGTGCCAAAAATACATAAATATCACCACTTTTTATGGCACTTATCCTTGGCAAAATTGAGAAAACCAACTTAATTCAACACTTTTTTGATAAAATATCACAATCTTGTATATATCCTTTGTGTATTTGTTTTTATTATATTTTGTAGGTTTAGGTGGAAAAGAAAAAAATTAATCAAGTACAAGCAAAGTGCTCAAAATAGGCCAAAATGATCCACACATGACATACTTAAGCTTGACATGACAAGCTATATGCTTAGCCTTAAGCATGACTCAACAAGATTTGGACTATATAGAAAGTATGGAGTCAACATGAAGTTGCTCACTAAGCAGCTTAGCTTGGACCAAACCCATGCCTAGCTGCCCTAAACACCAACCTGGCACAGTCAAACTCAACCTGGGATAGTTAGAACACAAGTCTGGCACAAGCCAACCTACTCAAGCAGGAAGTTTAGCAGAACACCTTGACCGCCCAGCTTTGAACCACACACCAGACAAGATTAGGAAGCACCAAGCTACATTATCATCAGCACGGTCAAAGTTGCTCAAGCAGGAAGCTTAGCGGTGCCACATAGGAGCTTGGCGGTGTGCACTCAGCAAGTTGGTCAAGGCGACTTAGCCACCAAGCAACCATGACTTCATGCATGACCTCACTCCAAGTAGCCTCCATAGGCTTTTCAGAGGTAGCTTATAATAGCTCAGCAAGTGGCTCACAATAGCTCGGCAAGTGGCTCAGAATATCTCGACAAGTGGCTCACAAATAGCTTGGCTGACTCAACCCAAGCAGGTGACTAAGCTGCTTGGCCATTTGACCAAACCCATGCTGAAGGGTTTGGTCAGTAGCGTGGCGATGGAAGAGAGGAGCTTGATGGTGGCAGAAAACTCCTATAAATAGCAGGCACTTCAAGGCTTAAAAATAATTCATACACATACCATTCTTCACATACTATCTCAAATCCGAATTCTTCTCTTCTTCTACATCTTCTTCTTTGTAATTTCTTGGAGAATTTCTGCTCCAAAGTAGTTTAGGTAAGTTTATTTTGTAGTTTCTCTTTAATTCAAGAGGAGAAAGGAGATGGAAAATGTAATACAAAAACATAATAATTAATCTCGTTTGGGTCCAAAAGCCTCTCATCCTTGGATAGATGGCTCATGCTCCTACGTATTGATTTGGATTATGGTGTAATGTTATTTCTTCTCCTCTTTTGTATCATCTTTTTGAAATCAATACATTCAAGTTATTACTTTTGGTTAAGTTTTGATTCTTTATGTAGTACTTAATGCGGTTTTAGCTTGATCACCTAAAACTTGATTAAATGATCCAAAAATTCTTCTTTTTAAAGTGTTTACAAGTGAACTAAAACGTATAACCTACACCTTAGTTCACTTGCCACATCAAGCATCTATTTTAAGCAACTTGTGTTCAAGACTAAATATTGTTAATGGAGCATGAAGTAGGGTGTGACAATCTACTCCAACGAGTGGCACTTAACTATTATTTAGTGTATTACATAAGGTTTGAAAATCATCTTATAATTCTATGACACTAGATGAAGGATTTAGCAATGATGTGTGGAATCAACCAAAAGTATAGAACATAATTTGTAATGTTTTCAAAATCAATTGAGTCTAGAAATAATTCCATATTTCAAACCAATTCTCTCCTCAAGAATTTGTGCATATTAGTTGTTTATGTTTATTTTTTTACTTGTTAACATTTCATAAACAAAATCGAAACAAAAATATGTTAAATCTTTATTAGCGATATAACATGTTTATAATAATGTTCTATTAGGCAATTCCTTGTGGTTCGACATAACCCTATACTTTACTACAATTGAATCTTGAAAGAGATGTGAATGTAAAATAGTAAAGTATTAACTTATAAATTTTATTTGTTGACAAAGAAAGAAACCATGAATCAAAGTTCAATTTATTTCATAAATTTTATCTTTGTAAAATGGAAAAATAAATAGTTATAATGAGTGATCTAACTACTATCCTTTATTTTCTGTCATCTATTTTTCACAACTAAAATTTATTTTCTGTCATTTAAATTCGGCAACTAACATTTATTTATTTATTTATTCTTTACCAACCTTCCATAAGGAAGTAGTTCGATCAATAAAGGAAAACGAAATTAAATATCACTCATTATCACTTATGTTAAATTGCTAAATTCATACCATTATACCGGCATTGGAATTAATCCAACAAAGCCAAGATGGTATGAAGTTGTTATTAATTTAATAAAGCTATGTTTTTTATTAAAGGAACATTCTTGAAACCATTATACCGCTATTGAAATTTATTCCAGCAAAGAATGGACCCGTCAATAAATAAATAAATCAGAAACTTGCCTCAATAACCAGCAGAGAAAATACTCTTTCAACAACTGTATAACAATGAGTAACAGGTTACTGGGACCGTGTAACAAGTTATTGTAACTGTGTAACAAGTTATTGTGACTGTGTAACAGGTTACTGTGACTGTGTAACAGGTTACCTAACTGAGTAATAACTTACCCAAGAAATTTAACATTGTGTAACCGATTATTTCAAAGCAATAACAAATTACAGAGACTTTGGATAATCGATTACACTATGATGTAATCAATTACACTGAGTTGATATAACCAGATTTTCAAATCCAAACAGAACATCTTTCATCAAAACTCAATAGGTTTCATTCTAATTGTGTCACATCTTCATTGAAGTGTATACTGGCAGATTGAAATCATATTTAAAGGCATTGAAACACCCATTTCAAAACACATCTTGAATATAACATCCACAAATATTCCACATAAAATTCTCTGCACTTTTCATGCAACTTTTGTTCTAGACATTCAAACTTTTTCTGAAGTTGCTTTAAAGTGCAAGTACTAGTTTTTCAAACTTAAACACTTCCAAGAGCAATTGTATACTAAGTGTATTGAGAGCAAGAGGATTGCAAGCTATAGATTCATTATATCTTGTAAAGCCAATCCTAGCCCTATAATTTATTCTTCAATCTTGTAGTAGAACTTGTCATCATAAAGGTATAGTCACAAGGGGAAAGAGAGTACTCGGAAAGATTCTTTTCCAAGGGGTGAGGTATTTTAGAGTGGGTAAGGTACAAGGAATATCAAGGAGAGAAATTGTGATTACAACTCAAAATATCTAGTAAAGAAATCTCTTGTTCTACAAGAGTACTGGACGTAGCCTTCTATGCAC
This sequence comes from Lupinus angustifolius, assembly GCF_001865875.1. NCBI lineage: Eukaryota > Viridiplantae > Streptophyta > Magnoliopsida > Fabales > Fabaceae > Lupinus > Lupinus angustifolius. The sequence goes on along the minus strand of NW_017727765.1, from coordinate 247,218 downwards.
AAGAAGGTGAACCAGTATAAATATCGGTGTTCTTTCTCTCTCTTGTCTACTCTTTCTATTTCTATTTGAAGTTTTATTTGGTAATTTTTCTGCAACAATTCTGCTGCATCACATTATGACATTATAGCAGAAAAATTAACCATTACTCACAACAACTAATTTACCCCCAGCCTAATAATTATAAATAGGGGGATCATATTCAAGTCAAATTGTCAAAATCATATCATGTATGCAAAATAAAAAAACTCCTCCTTCAAGAAGATATTTTTTTGTCATCATCAAAAAGGTGGAGTTTGTGAAGAACATATTGCTCTTGACCTTGACGCTGTTTTGATGAAGACAACAACATCAACTTAATAAAGAAAAGGGATAGAAAACTTGAACACTTAGAAGCTGCACATCAAGATTACTCAAGAACATAGTAGTCTAAGCTTATTTACTTCTAATTCTTTATGTTTAGTCATTTAAGATTTAACCAAATGCTCTTAGTCTAAAAACTAATATTTACAAAGTATTTTACTTGACCTGTGTAGTGGGTTACTAGAACAAAGTAATGGGTTACTTGAACCAAGTACTCAGATTATGGGATCCATGTAAAGAGTCACTAGTACAATGTAATTGATTACTCAAACTGAGTAACAGATTACCTAAACAAAAATAACACAAAGTAACCAATTACTCCACGAGAGTAACTGATTATTCAAATTACAAAAACTTTAGGTAATCAGTTACCCAGTATGGTAATCGGTTACTGAGAGTTGTTACATCGTATTGTAAAATAAGACTATATCTATGGAATGTTTTGAAATGTGTTTGATGAATAATGCATGATCATGTTTGGATTTTTCATATCCATTCTTGACTAGCAAATTAGGAAGCTTTTAGAAAACCACTGTTTGCTAGCTTGCTTGAGACGATTAAAGGATTTCTACAACATACTGACTTGATGTGATGGGGAAGCTTGCAACCTAGGGTAAAACCATTTACACTTCTTCTGTAACACAGTGAATTTTCTATGTATGTTTTATTAATTATTTATTTTAACAACGATTAATTTTAGAAATTAATCGGTATTGAATTAGACTAAACCTTATTTCAATGTTAGTTTTTTTTTTGTGATTTCCTATTTTTTGGTAAATTTCGTAATTTTATGTGACGAAAAGTTTTTAAGCTGTTGTCGGGCCCATATTCGGCCCAATAACGTGTTTTTGAGTTCCGTAACTCAGAATCGAATTCTGATTGCGCCATTGGCTTCGAAATATTATTTCGAGTCAAGATAGACATCAACTTGGTCCATAATGCATTTCTAATTATTTTTCAATCTGAATTTTGTGTTTCGAAGTTCTAACCGTAAACCGCAATCGAGAGATTTTTATTATCCGACCGGGTATTAGTCGACAATATTCAGGAATGGTTTAATCGAGAATGTGTCATTGAAAAGCTCACATCACTTTCATGTAAGAAGCTTGCCTGTTAAACAAGCAAAAGTACATATTCTCTTACACAAAATCCCCTAAATCACTCAACAAATCCTCTCACTCCACCACCATTAGACACATTACCTATGCTAGTCTAAATCTACTTACTTTGCATTACATTTTCTGATTTGATGAGGGTGAGGCTCCCCTATAAATACCTCACCCCATTCTGTCATTTTTACACTAAATTTCCTATACAAACTAAGGTAGTCTTTTATTTTCTCTTCATCTTCTTCTCATACTTCTTAGAAAGTTATGAGCGTTTATTATGAAGGCATAAATGAAGGCGATGACAATAAAATCATATGAACCTTTACGTAGTTTGTGGCTTTATGTAGTTTTTGACCTTTGTAAATCTTGAAATTTCTTCCTTGTTCTTAGATGGAAAAACTATATCTTTGGACAAGGTTAGATGAGTTATTTGTTTGGAAATATTAGAAATTAATGTTAGTATTTGAATATGTTTAAAGGTGATGATTTTAACATCAAAGGAACCTTTAATGTGTTTAGAAAAAAGTTTGAATTTTATTCTTCAAAGTTTATGATGTTAATGAGTTGTTGTTGAACATGTTTCATTTTTAGAAAGTATTATGTTTTAAAAGTATTATGTTTCAAAGTTTATGATGTTGATTTCCAAGTTAAAATAATGATTTGGGATAAAATAAAAGATGATTTATTAAAGTCTTGACTTCATAAACTTAAAGTGTTATGAAGTTTTGGATATTAAAGTAGTAGAAAGTCTTAGCTTATGATTTATTGTCATGACTATGAAATTAACACTTACTAACCCTTGAGGTTTTTCCTAAAAAACTAGGAGGTGTTAAGATGTTCATAAAAAAATGTTGTATTTATTTTAGTTGACTTACGTTAAACTGGTAAGAATAACTAAAAGATGTTTAGTGTATAATATTAAATTAAGAGTCCTTCTTTTTCATGACTATGAAAATAACACTTACTAACCCTTGAGGTTTTTTCCTAAAAAATAGGAGGTGTTAAGATGTTCATGAAAATTTGTTTTAGTAGTATACTTGGAATAATGAGATTTACCTAAAAGTCTTGACTTTATAAACTTAAAGTGTTATGAAGTCTTAGATGGTAAAATGATTTAAAAATGTTGAATCTTAGTTAAGTGAACTTACTTTAAAATGGTAAGATTTACTTAAAAAGTATTGATTTAAAATTATTGATTTTGTTTCAATTGACTTACATAATTTTGGTAGAAGTTTTATTGAAAAACTTACTTTAAAAAGTGTTCTTTGATTGTAAGAATTTCAATAACAAATGATGATTCAAAGATATTCAACCTTGAATCGGATGGACGAAAGCAATTAAATTCATTTTAAATCGCAAGTTTTATCATCGCGTGAAAAGTTATTTCGTAAGTAAAATTATTATCGTCAGTTAAGTAATTAATGTTATTTTGGCGTAATGAAGAGTTCGAGAGGAGATCGGATCAAGTAAGCTCACCTGCAAACAGAGAACCTAGCGACCCGACACACTTAGGTGAGGGAGAATACATCGTGACATAGTGGTGTCTGAATATGACACCCGGATCTCCTAAACTATCTCAAAAGTTTGGAGTTATATTTGTGTATTAAGAAAACCCATACTTAATCAATTTTTTTGTGTGCCTAGATTTTGTACAGATACTTTCTTAAGTTGTATGATTAGGATAGCTTAAAATATCAAGTACTATGGTTGCTATCCATGAAGGAACACCACTCGAGAAAATAAAATGCATTGGTATCGAAAACAGCGGAGAGTTTCGATCTGGTAGCCCAAAAGGGGGAGGAAAATGGTCTTGGTAACTTGACCACCTCGCCCGGGCGAGCCCACCTCGCTTGGGGGAAGGAGAAAACTTCGTGACACAATGGTGTCCGAATATGCATTCGGACCTCCAAACTCCCTCACAAGTTTGGAGTTGCCTTGGGTATTAAGAAAGCTTGTACTTAATCAATTGCGTATTTGTTTGGATTAAGTATATCAATATTTCTTATACCAATGTACGATATTTTTATATATGCATATACCATGTTTACTCTTGAATTATGATGTTTGAATGATTATTATGGGAATGATATGTATGTGATAATTATTAAATTCAAGGTTTAAAAACATGTGATATAAATGAGAATATTTTCCTTGAGAAAAGTAATTAAAATGATAATCAGGCTCTTCTCGCTTGAGCAAGACAGCTCTCGCTTGAGCGAGAAGTGTCAAGAGAAAACGAGTGTTTCCGCTCGGGGCGAGACAACTCTCGCTTGAGCTAAAATAGGCCCCAAGAGAACTGATTGTTTTCTCGCTCAAGTGAGACAGCTCTCGCTTAAGCCACAAATTCCTTAAAAATGGATGTGCCCTTGCTTGAACAAGACAGCTCTCACATGAGCGAGAGGGCTCCATATAGACATGACTTCTTTTTAAGTCGTATGAACGATAACTCTCGTATATACGAGAGCCTAATGGCATGTTTTCGATCAAGAAGTTTTAAAGGTAAATAACTAAATGAAATTCTTGAAATTAATAAAATTAAGGAATTGCTTTGTTAAAGGCGAGGGCCAGAGGGCCTGTTTTGGGCGACTTTGGCGCCCGGGCGACCGTATTTTGCCCGAGCACAGACCAAACCGGTATGTTGACCAATTTTTGATGGATTTGTCACTTGAGCGATAGTCCCTCGCTTGGGCAAGATTCAAGAAATAAATTTTATATGGCATCGTTATTAAAACAACCATTTTTGAGCAAGATTTTTGGAGTAATTTTCTAGGCGTTACAACATGGTATCAGAGCGGTTCTTTTCTATCCGGCCTTAAGCATGGCCTTACATGCTTTCTTGTGTGACTTTTTGTGATTTTTTTATTGTTTGTGATCTTCGTTTGAAGATGTCAATATTATGAACTTACGATTAGAGAAGTATGTCTCTCGTTGCTTAGTGTGCCCGAAAGCAAAAATTGAGCACAAGCGACCTGATGGAGAACTTCAACCCTTGGATATCCCTGTATGGAAATGGGATAGCATTTCAATGGACTTTGTGAGTGGTTTTCCACGAACTCGGAAGGGTTATGACGTTGTTTGGGTAATTGTGGATCGTTTGACGAACACGGCTCACTTTCAACCAATCAACATAAAGTACTCTTTGAAGGGTCTGGCGGAGTTGTACATTAAAGAAATAGTATGATTTCATGGTATTCCTACAAATACCATCTCGGATAGAGACCCACGCTTCACCTTGAAGTTTTGGAATGGTTTACAAACAGCTTTGGGAACCAAGCTGAGTATGAATTCAGCTTACCACCCGTAGACGGATGGCCAATCTGAATGATCTATTCAATCTTTGGAAGACCTACTGAGAGCATGTGTGTTGAAACACTCTAGAAGCTGGGCAGAATACTTGCATTTGATAGAATTCACCTACAACAACAGTTTCCATTCGAGCATCGGCATGACGCCAAATGAAGCTCTTTACGGCAGAAAGTGCAGAAAACCGTTATGCTGGTTTGAAGCAGGGGAGAATCTGATACTAGGACCCAATGTGGTTCAGATGATGACAGAAAAGATCAGAATGATAAGAGAAAACATGAAGACAACTCAGAGTAGGCAGAAGAGCTATTATGACAAAAGGAGGAACCCTCTCAATTTTGAGGAAGGAGATCAGTGTTCATGAGGGTGGTTCCAACGACTGGTATTGGTAGAGTGCTTAAAGCCCGTAAGCTTACCCTAAAATTCATAGGACCATATGAAATCCCTAGAAAAGTCGGACCACTAGCTTACCAAATATCCTTGCCACCTTTATTGTCAAACATACATAATGTCTTCCATGTGTCTCAACTAAGAAAGTATATTAGTGACCAGTCACACATCATCGAACCCGAATTAATTCAGCTAAAAGATAATCTCACTTTTGATACTATACCCTCGATAATTTCTGATCGTAGTGTGAAGACATTACGAGGCAATGAGATTTCCCTAGAGAAGGTGATTTGGAGTCAAGCAAACGGAGAAGATGCGACCATGGAAGTCGAAGATGTCATAAAAGAGTCCTACCCCTATCTATTTTCTTAAGAGGTACGTTTAATTTTCAAGGACGAAAATCTTATAAGTGGGGGAGGATTGTAACATCATGAATTTTCTGTGTATGTTTTATTAATTATTTATTTTAACAACGATTAATTTTAGAAATTAATCAGTATTGAATTAGACTAAACTGTTGTTGAGTATTAGTCTTGTTTTATTATTTCCTATTATGTGGTAAAATTTCGTAATTTTATGTGACAGAAAGTTTTTGAGCTGCTGTCGGGCCCAAATTCGGCCCAATAACGTGTTTTTGAGTTCCGTAACTTGGAATCGAATTCCGATTGCGCCTTTGGCTTCAAAATATTATTTCGAGTCAAGATAAACATCAATTTTGTCCAGATTGGATTTCTAATTATTTTTCACTCTGAATTCTGTGTTTCAAAGTTCTAACCGTAAACTGAAATCAGGAGATTTTTATTATCCGACCGGGTATTAGCCGAAAATACTCGAGAATGGTTTAATCGAGAATGTGTCATCGAAAAGGTCACATCACTTTCATGTAAGAAGCTTGCTTGTTAAACAAGCAAGAGTACATATTCTCTTACACAAAATCCCCCAAATCACTCAACAAATCCTCTCACTCCACCACCATTAGACACATCACCTATGCTAGTCTAAACCTACTTAATTTGTGTTAAATTTTCTGATTTGATGAGGGTGAGGCTCTCCTATAAATACCTCACCCCATTCTCTCATTTTTACACTAAATTTCCTATACAAACTAAGGTAGTCTTTTATTTTCTCTTCTTCATCTTCTTCTCATACTTCATAGAAAGTTATGAGCTTTTATTATGTTGTTCATAAAGTAGAGTTTATATTTTTTCTTCAAGTATTTTATGAAGGCATAACTAAAGGGGATGATAATAAAATCATCTGAACCTTTATGTAGTTGTGGGCTTTTGTAAATGTTGAAATTTCTTCCTTGTTCTTAGATGGAAAAACTATATCTTTGGACAAGGTTAGATGAGTTATTTGTTTGGAAATATTAGAAATTATTGTTAGTATTTGAATATGTTTAAAGGTGATGATTTTAACATCAAAGGAACCTTTAATGTGTTTAGGAAAAAGTTTGTATTTTATTCTTGAAAGTTTATGATGTTGATGAGTTGTTGTTGAAAATGTTTCATTTTTAGAATGTATTATGTTTTAAAAGTGGTTTAGCAAATTTTTATTCTTTGATTTCCAAGTTAAAATAATGATTTGGGATAAAAAAATGATTTATTAAAGTCTTGACTTCATAAACTTAAAGTGTTATGAAGTTTTGGATATTAAAGTAGTAGAAAGTCTTACCTTAGGATTTATTTTCATGACTATAAAATTAAAACTTACTAACCTTATAGGAGGTGTTAAGATGTTCAAAAAAAATTGTTGTATTTATTTTAGTTGACTTACTTTAAAGTGGTAAGAATAACTTAAAGATGTCTAGTGTAAAATATTAAATGAAGAGTCATTCTTTTTCATGATTATGAAAATAACACTTACTAACCCTTGAGGTTTTTCCTAAAAAATAAGGAGGCGTTAAGATGTTCATGAAAATTGGTTTTATTAGTATACTTGAAATAATGAGATTTACCTAAAGTGTTATTTGGTACACTTACTATCCATGGATTACGACATAATTTCGGTATAAGTTTTATTGAAAATCTTACTTTAAAAAGTGTTATTTGGTTGTAAGACTTTCAATGAATAATGATGATTCAATGATATTAAACCTTGAATCGGAGGGAAGAAAGCAATTAAATTCATTTTAAATGTCATGGTTTATCTTCACGTAAAAATTTATTTCGTAAGTATAACTATTATTGTAAGTAAACTAATTAACGTTATTTTTGCGTAATGAAGAGTTCGAGAGGAGATCAGATCTAGTAAGCTCACCTACATACAGAGAACCTAGCGACCCGACACACTCAGGTGAGGGAGAATACATCGTGACATAGTGGTGTCCAAATATGACACTCGGATCTCCTAAACTATCTCAAACGTTAGGAGTTATATTTGTGTATTAAGAAAACCCGTGCTTCATCAATTATTTTGCATGCTTGGATTTTGTACGGATACTTTCTTAAGTTGTATGATTAGGATAGCATAAAATATCAAGTATTGTGGAGGCTATCCATGAAGGAACACCACTCGAGAAACTAAAATGCATTGGGATCGAAAACAGCAGAGAGTTTTGATCTGGTAGCCTAATAGGGGGAAGAAAATGGTCCTGGTAACTGGACCACCTCGCCCGGGCGAGCCCGCCTCACTTTGGTAAGGGAGAAAACATCGTGACACATTGGTTTCCGAATATGCATCTGGACCTCCAAACTCCCTCACAAGTTTGGAGTTGCCTTGGGTATTAGGAAAGCTTGTACTTAATCAATTGCATGTTTGTTTGGATTAAGTATATCAATATTTCTTATACCAATTTATGATATTTTTATATATGCATATACCATGTTTACTCTTGAATTATGATGTTTGAATGATTACTATGGGAATGATATGTATGTGATAATTATTAAATTCAAGGTTTAAAAACATGTGATATAAATGAGAATATATTCCTTGAGAAAAGTAATTAAAATGATAATCAGGCTCTTCTCGCTTGAGCAAGACAGCTCTCGCTTGAGCTAAAATAGGCACCAAGAGAACTGAGTGTTTTCTCGCTCAAGTGGGACAGCTCTCGCTTAAGCCACAAATGCCTCAAATATATACGAGAGCCTAATGGCATGTTTTCCATCAAGAATTTGAAAAGGTAAATAACTATATGAAATTCTTGAAAGTAATAAAAGTAAGGAATTGCTTTGTTAAAACGAGGGTTAGAGGGCCCGTTTTGGGAATTTTTGGCACCCGAGCGACCGTATTTCGCCCGAGCACGGACCAGACAGGTATGTTGACCAATTTTTGATGGATTTTTGATCTTATTATGCAAGGTTTGAAAATCATCTTATCATACTAGGACACTAGATGGGAGATTTAGAAATGATGTTTGGAATCAATCAAAACGTATAACACATAACTTGTTAATGTTTTCAAAATCATTTGAGTCTATAAATAAGTCCATATTTCAAACCGATTTTCTCTTCTTGAATTTTTAAGTACTTAGTTTCTTAACTTTTTATTGTTTCATAGATGATAAAATCACCAAAACAACTTTATATGTTACTTTCTTACTTTTGATAAAATATATAAAGTATGAGTACATTTCTGTTAGGAAATTCCTAGAGGTTCGATTATAACCTTATACCATACTACAATTGAATCTTGAAAGAGATGTAAGTTTAAAACAGTAAAGTGTTATCTTTATAAATTTTATTTGTTGATTAAGGATTCCTAAAAGCATAAGTTCAAACCAATTCATGGTTTTTAACTTTGTTCATAAGAATAATATGCAAAAAGTGCAATCCAATCAATGGATTGTTACTTGACAATAAAAGAGTGGTGAAAAATAATCTAACAGCTAACATTTAATTTTTGTCATTTACTTTCCGCAACTAACATTTACTTTCAGTCATTTCCTTTCCGCAACAAACATTTATATATTACTTTATTATTTTATTCGTTACACCAACCCTTCGGAAGAAGTGGTAGGTTAACTACTAACTTTATTTTTTTCTTCTTTTTATTATTCTTTGATACCAACCTTTCGTAAGAAATGATATGGGTAACTTAATAAAATGAGACCGACCTATATGGTATGGTTAAGAAGAACCCGAAAAGGGAGTAAATAAATAAAGTCACTAAATAAATTGTTCATCACTCATCACTCTAATTAAATAAAATATCTTGCACACTAGGAAAACCCTTTCAACAAGTGACACATTTTTTTTTGAAGGGGGAATTCTTGGTGGTGAAATGCGCTTTCAACTAATTGGCGCGGTTGCCGGGGAATTGCTAGATAATTGAAATTCATACGTATATTTTTTATCATTAGTAATTGTAAATATAATTTTCTTTTTTTTTGTATAAGTTTATTTTTCTTTTTGTACATCTTTCTTCTACTTTTCTGTTGTGTGCATTTAAAAATTAAAAACACAAAAAGAAAGAAAAGTTGGAACTAGTGGAGTGAAAACCGACTAGTTATGAAACCTTTATTATTGTTAAAAACAATTTAGGGGATGAGGAGGTATCCTTCATTAACGTTTTCGAAAGAACAACATAAAAGGGATTGGAATGAGACAGGATTAGTGGCTGGACTTTTCAAAGATGGAAGAAAACTAACTCTTCAAAAATCGGAAAAGGACTTTTTGTGCAGATTTTTTATCTTGTGATACTTGAACCTACATCTCCATAACAATGTTCTATTTGAGGATTTTAAAGTTGAAATAAATGTCTAAAACTAAGAGCATGTTTGATAAATTCATGGCGAAAATTAATTTTTCCAAACTTGAGAACTCCTAAAAAGTGTGTTATTTGGTTTACTAAGCTGTTGTTTGGTGTACCATTTAACAAAATAAATTCATGAACTTATGAATGGATTTATTTATGTTTGTTTGAATTGACATCTTTCTGTTTAGAATTCCATAAAATTCTGGTTCGATTTCCATTTCTAAATTGGACTTGAGAAATGCTTAAATTTTTTACTATAAACATCATTTTCATGAAAAAAAATCATGTTGTTTGATTGGAATTTATTTCAATCAAATTTTATTCATGAACATAATGTTTTAGACATTATGAAAGTCATGTAAATTGTTACACTAACCTCAAGAAAAAATAAAATTGCAATTTCTAATGATTTATAGGAAATTACCACAAAAAACAAACATACAAAAATGAGAAGTTGGTTGTAAACCCACCACTATCTTGGAGAGGATAGTAAAATCAAGGATAATGGAATTCTGAGTTCTTCCAAAAATTTGGTTAGTTTTTAATTTTATTTCTTTCTAAATGTTACGCAAACTTCCTTAAAATATTTTGCAAATGACTTGAGGACATGTCAAGAACTTAAGTTGGGGGGAATGTGTATAACATTTTGAAAGAAATTCATTTTGGTGTGTTTTTAAATTTTATTTTGTGTGTTTCTTTACTTTTTAATTTTTTAGTGTTGTTTACTTGCTTTAAAAAAATTAGTGTGTTTATTTTTTAAGTTGTGTGTTTACATTTGTTTATTTTTGATAATTTGTTTAAAAAGTGAAATTGTAGAAACTAAACTTAGCAGATAACACAACCTGACTTAAATTTTTAACAAGAACAATAACTTTGTACATTAACATGCTTTGATGAGAAACATGAGTTGAAAATCTGAAATGTTTTGTGAAAAATTGATATTATCATAACCTTGATAAAATGCAAACCAGCCATATGAGGGAGTGTAAGCCAAACACAAAAAATATGTGAGCTTAGTGAGAAACTTTTTGGTTTTTGCACAATTAATTTTGTGTGACTCTTTCTTTACTTGGTTGCACACAATTTGATAGGAAATGATCAAGGCAAGTTCTTTCTAATAGAATGAGCCACTTGACAAAAAATGACCAACCAAAAATAGGAACATCCTTTGTTAACCCTTTTGACCCTTAAAAAGAAAGATTAATTATTTTCAAACACAACCCTTGAGGGGAATGGTTGGCCATATAACAAAGTGTTCAAAAGAATAATTCTCAATCTCTTTAAAAATAAAAATAAATAAAGAAATGTGCCAAAAACAAAAAGGAGTAAAAAGAGATTGAGAAAAATCAAGAAAAGTTACACAAGAAGGTCAAGAAAAAGAATGAGGAAAGGAAGAAAAAGAAGAAAGGTGAAAAGTTGAAAAAGAGTACGTATTTAAAAAGATAAATCATTTTTCCTCTTTTTTAACTTTGGAAGTATTTTTGAATATCTTGAAAAACCAAGCCTCATTCCAACTTAAGGAAGACCTTAGTGGTCCTTGAAAAATTTGTACAATCAAAGTAAGTGTTGAGAAGAAAAACTAAATTAAATTCTTGCAAACCAAACAAGTTGAGTTCTGAGTGAAACACTTACCCATTTGGTTCCATTGTTGAAGCTTGTGTGAAAATTCATCTTTTTGATTGATAACATTTCCTATATTTGAAGTGCAAAATGTATTTTTGAAAAGATGTGTTCATTCTTAGTTTGAAGCATTATGAGTCAAAATCACATGATCATAAACACATCTCATGAAACTTTAAAATGATGCACAATTTTGATCTTGTCCAACATTAATTTTTCCAAATCCAAGTACTTTTTATTTTACCTTTGTTTGGGGACAAAAAAAGTCTTAAGTTGGGTGCATTTGATAAGTGCCAAAAATACCTAATTTTCATACAATTTTCAAGAGACTTATCTCCTATGCAAAAATGTGCAAACCAACATAACTCAACACTTTTTGGATAAATTTTGTGTGTTTGAATAATATAAATTTTTATCACCTCTTGTCCAAGTTTCCATTGAATTTTGTAGGAAATTGATTAAAAAGAATTAATCCAAAAGATAGCCAAGAATTCATGCCAAATCACAACCCAAAAAGTCCAAAAAATGCTCAAAACAAACAAGCTAAGCCTGGCATGTTGTGTTCTTACCTTGACGAAACAAGCTAGGTATGCAAACCAATGCACAACTTAAATGTTTACCTAGACATGAAGAAATCATACCAAAAGTGCTAAGTAACCAACTAAAATCAACTGGAAGAAAGGTAGGTTCCTTCACCATGAAGGAACCAGGCAGTCACGCATGGAGCGTGGAGGGCCAGGTGCCAAGGTTAGGAAACCTAGCCATGAAGAAAGCTTGACCAACTCATCAAGCAAATTTCTTATTCTTTACTTGATGGCCAAGCACATGACCTCATGCATGACATATGTTCTGAACAGTCAAGTAGGAGGGGTCAACATGCATGTAACATAGCCCACAATAGGCTATCCAAGCTAGCAGGCTAAAATGGGACAAGCTGCTAACCCACAAGCTTTGGGTATGCCAAACCGCCTGACCAAGGCGCTGGGCGGTCTAGAAGGGGGACCAGGCGGCCCTCCTGGTGCTTATAAAAGGTACACCCACCTCCTCACCTTGACACATTGTAAGTATTTTTTAAATTCTTCTTCTTCCCATTTCAGTTCTCTCTCTTTTTAGGTTGTTCTTAGGCTTTTATTTCATAGATATTTAGAGGGAATGGACTTAACAACTGAGGTTCAAAAACATGATTTTGTAACCTCATTTCGATCCAAAAGCATCTCATCCTTGGATAGATGGCTCATGCTCCTACACATTGATTTAGATCATGATCCTACACATTCAAGTTATTACGTTTGGTTAGGTTTTGATTCTTGATAAAGTTCTTAATGTGGTTTTAGCTTGATCACCTAAAATTTGATTTAAAGATCCAAAAATGGTTCTTCTTAAAGTGTTGACAAGTGAACTAATAAGTGTTAGTTCACTTGAAAATTGAAAGCATCTATTTTAAGCAACTTGTATTCAAGGCTAAACAAGGTTCACGAGACTAAAGTAGGGTGTGATAACCTGCTCTGACGAATGGCAGTTAATTATTGTTTAGTGTGTTACGCAAAGTTTGAAAATCATCTTATCATACTAGGACACTAGATGGAGGATTTAGAAATGATGTTTGGAATTAATCATAAAGTATAACACATAACTTATTAATGTTTTCAAAATCATTTGAGTCTAGAAATAATTCCATATTTCAAACCAATTTTCTCTTCTTTAATTTGTAAATACTTAGTTTCTTTACTTTTTCTTGTTTCTTAGTTGATAAAATCACCCAAACAACTTTATATGTTACTTTCTTACTTTTGATCAAATATATAAAGTATGAGTACATTTCTGTTAGGCCTTGTGGCTTACATAACCCTATATTATACTACAATTGAATCTTGAAAGAGATGCAAGTGTAAAATGGTAAAGTGTTAACTTTATAAATTTTATTTGTTGATTAAAGATTCCTAAAAGCATATGTTCAAACCAATTCATGGTTTGTAACTTTGTACATAGGAATAATATGCAAAACGTGCAATCCAATCAATGGATTGTTACTTGACAATAAAAGAGTGCTGAATAATAATCTAACCGCTAACATTTAATTTCTGTCATTTACTTTCCACAACTATCATTTATTTATTACTTTATTATTTTATTCTTTATACCAACCCTTCGAAAGAAGTGGTACGATTAACTACTAAATTTATTCTTTTGTTCTTTATATTATTCTTTGATACTAACCTTTCGTAAGCTTTGGTACGATTAACTACTAATGGTATGGTTAACTTATTAAAATGAGACCGACTTTTATGGTATGATTAAAAAGAACCCGAAAATGGAGTAAATAAATAAAGTCGCTAAATAAATTGTTCATAACTCATAAATCTAATTAACTAAAATAACTTGCACACTAGGAAAACTCTTTCAACAAGTGACACATTTGTTCTTGAATGCGGTATTCCTGGTCATGAAATTCGCTTCCAAGAAATTGGCATCCTTGCTGGGGAATGCTAGACAATTGAAATTCATACGTATATTTTTTATCATTAGTAATTGTACATACAATTTTCTTTTATTTTTGTATAAATTTATAATTCATTTTGTACATCTTTCTTCTATTTTTCTGTTTTGTACATTTAAAAATTAAAAACACAAAAAGAAAGAAAAGTTCAAACTAGTGGACTCAAAACCGACTAGTTAAAAAACCTTTATTGTTGTTATAATTTTTTTAGGTGATGAGGAGGTACCCCTTATCAAAATTTTCGAAATAACAGCATAAAAGGGATTGGAATGAGAAAGGATTAGTGGCTGGACTTTTCAAAGAAGGAAGAAAACTAATTCTTCAAAAATCCAAAAAGGAAGCTACTCTCATCCCTAAAGGTTAAATTTTCACCTTACACTTTTTATGCAGATTTTATATCTTGTGATACTTGAACCTACATCTCCATAAACATGTTTTATTTGAGGATTTTAAAGTTGAAATAAATTTTTAAAACTAAGAGCATGCTTGATTTATTTGTGCCAAAAGTTATTTTTCCAAACTTGAGAACTCCTAAAAAGTGTGTTATTTGGTTTACTAAGTTGTTGTTTGGTTTACCATTCAACAAAATAAATTCATGAACTTCTGAATGGATTTATTTGTGTTTGTTTGAATTGATATCTTGCTATTTGGAATTCCATAAAATTATGGTTGGATGTCCATTTATCAATTAGACATGAAAATTACTTAATTTGTTTACTTTAAAATTCATTTTCATGAAAAAAGCATGTTGTTTGATTGGATTTCTTTCAATCAAATTTTATTCATGAACATAATGTTTTAGACATTAAGAAACTCATGTAAATTGTTAGACTAACCTCAAGGAAAAAGAAAATTTCCAGTTCTAATGATTTATAGGAAAACAAGTCCATAACCAAATAGACAATAATGAGGAGTTGGCTCTAAAGGCACCATTATCTTGGAGAGGATAGTAAAATCATGGAGAATGGAATTCTGAGTTCTTCTAAAAAGTTTGGTTAGTTTTTGATTTTATTTCTTTCAAAATGTTACACAAACTTCCTTAAAATATTTCCAAAATGACTTGAGGACTAGTCAAGAACTTAAGTTGGGGGGAGTGTGTATAACATTTTAAAAGAATTTCATTTCGGTGTGTTTTTAAATTATCTTTTGTGTGTTTGTTTGCTTTTTAATTTTTTTTGGTGTTGTTTACTTGCCTTTAAAATTTTTTAGTGTGTTTAATTTTTAAGTTGTTTGTTTACATTTGTTTCTTTTTGATTATTTGTTTAAAAAGTAAAATTGTTGAAACTAAACTTGGTAGATAACACAATCTGGCTTAAATTTTTAACAAGATCAATAACTTTGTAAATTAACAAGCTTTGATTTGAAACAAAAGCTATGTCACATATGGTTCAAAGGAAAGTTCGATGTCCTTACTCCAAGGGACAAAGGCTATATCACATATGGTGACAACAATAAAGGAAGAATTTTTGGAGTTGGTGTAGTCAGGAAGCCACCTTCTACTACAATAGAAGGAGTTATATATGTTGAGGGGCTCAAACATAACTTACTCAATATAAATCAACATTATGACAAAAGGTTCCATGTAGCCTTCAATCCCGACAAGTGCATCATTGATATTAAGGTATCCAAAACTCTAAACTTATTGGTAAGAGAATAAATTATACCTATATAATTGCATTAATGATTCTTCTCTTCCCATTAAATGTTTAGCTATAAATGATCATGATGCATGGTTATGGCATAGCTACGAGAATTGCTCATATACATATGGATCATTTGAATAAACTGATCAAGAAAGATTTAGTTGTTGGTTTTCCCAATATCAAGTTTTTTAAAGACAAACTATATATTACTTGTCAAAAGGGTAAGCAAGAAAAATATCTTTCAAACGAAAACATATACTTTCTTCAGATAGACCATTGTAGTTACTACACATGGACTTATTTGGCCCCTCTTAGACCAAAGGTTTCAGTGGTAACTACTATGCTCTAGTGATAGTAGACAATTTTTCAAGATACACTTGGACTCTATTCTTGGTACACAAGAATGAGGCGTTTAATGCCTGTAGCAAATATGTTAAGAGAGTTCAAAATGTAAAATCCTTGAAAATAGCTACTAAAAGAAGTGATCACGGGGGAGAATGTCAAAATGCTTCTTTTGAGGAATTTTGTGATGATGATGATATCACTCACAATTTCTCTGTTCCTAGAACACCAAAATAAAATGGTGTTGTAGAGAGAAAGAATAGGTCTTTGGAGGAACTAGCACGTACAATGTTGAATAAAACTAATCTCCCAAAATATTTTTGGGCTGATTTAGTTAGTACGACATGCTATGTTTCCAACCAATTTTTAATAAGACCAATTCTAAAGAAAGCCTCCTATGAACTCTTCAAAGTTAGAAAACCAATTATTTCTCACTTGCATGTGTTTGACTGCATATGTTATGTACTAAATAATGGTAAGGACAATTATGGAAAGTTTGATGCAAAAGATGATGACGAAATTTTCATTGGCTATTCTCTTATAAGCAATGCATTTTGAATTTTCAATAAGAGAACCAGGACCATGGAAGAATCCATTCATGTAACTTTTAATGAGTTTAATCCAAGTATGGAAGAAAAATCCATGATTGCTGATGATGATTTTCCTAGTTCCTCCTTGGAAAATCCCAATAGTTATGTTACAACCAACATAGAGCATTTGATAATAAATGATAATTTACAATCACAAAAAGAGCATATTCATTATGATTTACCTACAGAATGGAGAACCCATCAATATCATCCTATTGAAAACATCATTGGTCACATAAGCAAGAGAGTTACTAATCGCCTAAAATTGAATGATGCTTGTCTAAACATGGCTTTTGTTTCTCAAGTGGAACAATCCAAGATTGATGATGCAATCGAGGATGAACACTGGATCCTTGCTACGCAAGAAGAACTTAACCAATTTAAGAGAAACGAAGTTTGAGAACTTGTTCCTAGACCTAAGGATAAACATGTTATAGGAACACGTTGTGTCTTTCGAAATAAATCAAATGAAAATGGTATCATTATAAGAAATAAAGAAATATTAGTATCCTAAGTATACAACCAGGAAGAAGGAATAGACATCAATGGAACCTTCACTCCAATTGCTAGACTTGAAGCCATTAGGCTATTGCTTGCATATACATGTTCTTTGGATTTTTAGTTATATCAAATGGACATAAAGAGTGCATTTCTAAATGGTTATATTCAAGAAGAGGTGTATGTCGAACAACCTCCTAGTTTTGAAGACTACAAACATCCCTCTCATGTTTATAAACTTAAGAAAGCTCTCTATGGCTTAAAGCAAGCTCCTCGTGCTTGGCATGACCATCTAACAAGCTTTTTACTTGATAAATGATTTACTAAAGGAAAGGTCGACACTACATTATTCTTTAAGAAAATATATCATCCTACTCTACTTGTGAAAATCTATGTTGATGATATCATTTTCGTTTTTACTAATGATCTTTTGTGTAGACTTTTGTTAAATGATGCAATGGGAGTTTGAGATGTCCATGATGGGAAAGTTGAACTACTTTCTTGGAATACAAATCAAACAACTCAAGGATGAAATCTTTGTTTGTAAATCTAAATATTACAAGAATATGCTAAAACGCTTTGAAATGAATGACTGCTAACCTCTCGCCATTCGTATAGATTATGGAACATACATAGTTGCTGATGAGACTGAAAATGCATTGCATCACTAAGTATTGATGTATGATTGGTTACCTTTTTTATGTTACTGTAAGTAGAAATGATATCATGTTTAGTGTTTGTCTTTGTGCATGTTATCAATCAAAGCCCAAAGAGTCACATCTTGCTACCATAAAAAGGATATTAAAATATCTTAAAGGCATACATGATGTAGGAATATGGTATCCGAAAGGAAGTTTACATGATTTGGTGGGATATTCAGATTCATAATTTGCAGGATGCAAAAATGAGAGAAAAAGTACAAGTGGTACTTGTCATATTTTGGGAAATGCTCTAGTCTCATGGTCGTGTAAAAAGCAAGCTTGTGTTGCTCTAAGTACTGCTGAGGTAGAATACATAGTAGCAGGAAGTTGTTGTACCCAAGTATTGTGGCTCAAGCAACAAATGCGAGATTATGGACTAGACTTAGGATGCATTCACTTAAGATGTGATAACACTATTGCTATAAACCTTACAAAGAATCTGATTATGCATTCCTGAACCAAACATATTGATATAAGACATCACTTCCTTATGGATAATATCCAAAAGAAAGATGTTCTCTTGGAATTTGTTGATACACATGACCAATTAGAAAACATCTTTACTAAACCTTTAGACGAGAATTAGGCATTCTTTGTGAAGCATATTTGTCCTAAACATGTTTATATATTTGAATTTATGTGCTTCATTATATGTAACTCTTGCCTACTTGTGCTTCTACTTGCTTTAAATTTGTTAATTTTTAATTTTTTGGGTGTCTAATAGATTACAAGGCATAAGATAGCCTAATTATTCAAAAACTGGACAGTATAAACGATTACACTGACAAGTAATTGGTTAATTTCCTGGACAGTAAGAATGAGCATTTAATTGCTCAATTGTGGTAACCAATTACACTTTGTCCTATTTAAGGCAAAATCTCAGAATTTTCAAACTTCATCTCCTCCATTTCACTTTCTCAACCGTGGTAACCCTCTAACTTCGAAAAACCATATTCTAAATTGTTTGAGTGATTTTGAGTTGATTCTTACCACATTTTCTTTTCTAAACACTTTCTATTCATCATTTTCGTGTTTAGTGGTCAAAATCAAAAACTCCAAAATCTCCAAACCTCCAAAACCTAGTTTTTCCAAAAACTCAATTTCATCGCTTCATCCTCCAAAACCAAGTAATAATGCACCAATGTGACTCAATGAAGGCAACAAATCTCTGATGAAGTCAACACATTGGATTTGGGGCGTCTTCTTGCTAATGAGGATAATGATTTCATTTTCTGCAAAGACCCATTTTTACTCCTAAGTATGGTATGTTAAGTTCTTTTGAGAATTATGATTCCATTATCCTACCTTGTTTAAGCAGCAAACACTCTTTGAGTTTTGTCAAATGCTTTGTGTCTATTATCCTGAACTTATAATGGAATTTTATTGCAATTTAACCTTCAAGAAGAATAAAATCTTCTCTTTTGTCAAAGGCAAAGAAATTGTCATAGACCTCATAATTTTAAGTTCTATTTGTGGTAATATGCCATACATATGGACAATAGTAGAATCAAGCTTTCAGTGTGACTTAGAAGGGTATAATAAAATGGATTTCTACTACTAGATGTCTAGATAATCAAAAAGGGAAATTGAACTGCGTATGGAAAGGTCTGTCGGTGTTTCTCTTAGAAAAGGAAACATTTTACTTGTTTGTTATTTAAACCTAGAGGATCATTTGCTTCATTACTTTTTGAGTTACATCGTGGTTCAAAAAATTTCTAATCATTCGCAAATAAATGATATGGAACTGAAATTGATATATGCTATTAAACATAATGTGCTAATTAATTGGAAATTATTGGTAATGAAACAAATGTGGGCCTTTAGAGGTGATTTCTGAAAGTGAAGTGCACCATTGGAGATTGATCTATGTTTTGATGAAGACAAACATCAAGACCAACATGAAGACAAGCATGAAGATCATTCAACAAACAACATGCCAAGGACTCAGGTGGTGACTTATTAGACTTAGGTTATAATTCTTTCATTGAAATCTATTCCTTTTTCCTTATTGTATCCATGGGCTACTAGTCTTGCTTTATTTCTTTCAATAATACCATTTTCATCTGATTTATTTTGGAAGACCTAATGTGTTCCTATAATATGCCAACCCTTAGGTCTAGGAACATGTTCCCAAACTTTCTTTCTCTCAATCTGGTTATGTTCTTCTTGCATAGCATGAATCTAGTGTTCATCCTCGATTGCATCATGAGTCATGGATGGTTCAACTTGAGGGACATGCTCTAGGTAAACATCCCTTAATTATATCATTCAACTTTAGGCGAGTGGTAACTCCCTTACTTATATCACCAATGATGTTGTCAATAGGATGATATCGATGGGTTCTCCATTCTTTAGGTAAATTAGAATGAACATGCTCTTCTTGTGAAGGTAAAACATCATTTATTTTAAATGCTCAATCTAGGTAAGTTTGATCCAAAAGTTGATGAAGGAATTTTCCTATGCTATCATGATAAAAGCTTTTAGTATTTTTAATAAGAGAACTTTAGCCATGGATTAATCCGTTCATGTAACTATTGATGAGACTAATCCTTTTTTGGAAGAAAAGTCAATTATAGATGATGATGATTCAAGAAGGTTGAATCAGAAAAGAGAACTCCTCAAGATTTTAAATCAAAAAGAGCATACATCATGGGGGATGCTTCCGAGGAGGAAACTACATCAAGCACATCAGATGAGGATGAGTCTACAAAATTGTGCCTTATGGTCAAAACACAAGAAGCTTGCAGCTTTAGTGGACAAGATGATGCAAATGAGGTATATTCTGATACTTTATCTTCCAGTGATGACTCTCCTACATATGATGAGTTATATAATGTATTTGTTGAATTTCATGAAGAACTTAAAAAGCTTGCTAGGAGTAACATGTAAAGAAAACGGGTAATCCTATTTCACGAACAACAAATCATTAAAATGCAAAAAGAGTTAGGTGAGTTAAAACTTGAAAATGAAACCTTAGACCTAATCTACTCTTGTAGCTCATGTAATTGTTCGAAATATTATTTATGTCAACCTACTGTATGCGATACTTGTGAGACGTTACAAATTGAAAATTCAAGCTTAAAAGAAAAACTCACAAAGCTTACATATAGTAGACTTAAACTTGACACTTTACTTGTTGAATCTAGAAATCATGGTAACCACATGGTATTAGGTTATAAACCCCAAACTAGCAAGAAAAGACCATATAGGAAACATGTAGTCTATAATCATAAAAAGTCACACACTCACATGCCTACTTGTTTCTTTTGCGAAACTTATAGCCATACTACTACTTCATGTTATATTAGAAAATATGGTGTGCCTGATGGTTTTTATATTTGGGTGAAGAAGGGACAAAATACCATGGATACTAACAAAAAGGGACCCAATATCAATTGGGTACCCAAACAAGCCAAGTAATTTGTTTTGTAGGTACGCCTTCGAACACAAGGACAAATTAAGTGAGCAGTTGAAGAATCCTCACCAAACAAGATTCGAAATGGAAAAATGTGTAGTAAGACATTTAATGTTTTTAATAAATATACATTAATTGTAGAAGAATTGATCCATGCTATTTAGACAATGATGATAATGGGAAAACGGTATAGGTAACTAAATATTGTGGCATGATAGGCTCATTATTAAATTTAACTATGAGTCACCTTGATATTATGTTTAGTGTTTACATGTGTGCTAGATATCAATGTATGCATAAGAAATCGCACTTTACTTCTATTAAACGTATCATGATATATTTAAAGGCAACCCTTAATATCGGACTATGGTATCCTAAGGATGCCTCACTTTCCTTGGTAGGTTATTCTAATTCTGACTTCGCTGGGTGTAAACTAGATCGGAAAAGCACTAGTGGAACTTGCCACCTATTAGGCAGCTCCTTAGTATCATTGCATAGCAAAAAGCAAGCTTGTGTTGCATTATCCACCGCCGAAGCAGAGTACATTACCGTCAGTGTGTGTTGCACTCAAATCCTTTGGATGAAAGAACAACTTATGGATTTCGGTCTCTCTTTGGAAAAGATACCGATTAAATGCGACAATACAGGCGCCATAAACCTATCCAAGAATTCCATCTTGCATTCTTGAACTAAGCATATAGAGATAAGGCATCATTTTTTGCATGATCATGTTCAAAAAGGTGATTGTGTACTTGGATTTGTTGAAACTACTAAACAACTAGCTGATATTTTCACCAAGCCCCTTCCACGGGACTCGTTCTTTGTTTTTAGAAGAGAACTTGGAATGCTTGATGAAAAATATCTTAACTAGTTTGATTAATGGTGTTTTGTGCCTTTTGTATGATAAATGTGCTCATCTATATGTTATGTGTAAATGCATGTTTCCCTTCGTGCTGAATAATTTGCCTTCATGATTACATGTTTTAGTGTTAGAAGTGTGTAATTCTGTCTAGAATAGTTTCATAGGTTAAGAGTCTTAGCATACCTTATTAATCTAAAAAACACACTCAAATCTGCAATTTTACTGATGTTAATCGATTACCCTGTATGATAATCAATTAAACTGAGTTCCAATAGCTCAAACTTTTTAAATTCTCTATCTTCAATCGATTAACTATTCCTTTAATCGATTAATTGGGCTCAGTTGGATAATATTTTAACAGGTCTTAATCGATTAACATAAGCCTTAATCGATTAACGACAGTAAAATATAAAAGATTCAACGTGCTTTTGGAAAAGTTTTTCAAACCCTAAAATTTCAATTCCTACCTTTTCTCCATCCATTCGTGAGATTGATCTTTTCCTTCACTATAGTAATCCAAAACAAGTATCCTTAATCCTTCATGTTATTTTTGAGCATTGTGATCTTTTGGCTTGTAATATGTTGTTAAACTCTATCTCAGTACTTGTTTCTTTCATTTTGGAAATATCATGCTTTGTTGGACTATTTCTAATTATGTCGAATGGTTTATGAATTTTTGTTTTATGAGTATCTTTACCATATCTTGCGTGTATGCCATATGTGTTTGATTAATACATTATTAACCTGACTATATTAGAACTGTTAATCATTCTATAAATGATTGAATATTTACACGCTGGATGTGTCATATAAACCTTGTTCATATTCTGTTCTTTTGTCAATTTAATCGATTAAGTGACCTCAATAATCGATTAAATGCAGAGATTTTGTGCATCTGTTCAATTTTATAAAAATTGATTAATCAAATCAAAGCATGTACTTTCTAATTAATTACAGTTTCTTACCACAAATTTTATATCTCTTCTTACTTTTGACCAACTATTATCACTTAATTGTCTACACTTTTTATAATGTCAAAATGGGGATAAAGGTTTTTTGTCGTTTCATGTGTTTCAGGTTGGTGAGCTTCCATACGTAAGTTTGCTACCTACTTGTGTGTATTTCACCTTATAGCTTGGTTGAGGGGGAGAACAAAGTAAGGGGGAGCAGCTCAACTTTGACATATAACCAACCTAAGCAAACAATCAAATAAGAAATTGGTGAAGTGTTTGTCATCATCAAAAAGGGGGAGATTGAAAGTGCAAAGAGTCAAGACTTGCACATTTACGGCTAACCGAAGTTTTGATGAAGCAAACATACATACAAGAAAGCTTGAAGATCGTACAACAAACAAGGAGTCGAAGACTCATAGGTTGCATCTATAGATTCAAGACTTTATTATATTTACTTGTAATTAGAAGTCTTAAGATGTTTGCCTTAGTTTGAATCTAGGTTAGGTAAACATAGGTGGAAAGTCTCACAAGAACTAATATAGAAGAAGATTAAAATTGAGACCTATCATCTAGATATCTTATGATGAATAGACTCATGCGTACATATACATAGTGTCATGCATTAAAGTTAATATATTTTGAAAAGCTATCTAAAGCATGTGCATATCATATAGTTAGTTTACCATACATTTCTTACATCAAAGAAAAACATTTTTAACTCTGTATAATCGATTCTGTAGTTAGTGTAATTGATTATCTAAAATTCAGTTACTAACTGATCTGATGATGTTAGCACGTTAATCGATTAAGACACCATCTAATCGACTGAGACGTAATTGAAAACCGATTTTCAACAGTCCGTTAATCGATTAAATGGAAGGATAATTGATTAATATCAGTATCAGTAGGATTAGTATAAATTATGTATTTCTTGCCAATGTGGCATAACTTGCATATTTCGAAAATTGTTAGAGAGCTTACATTTTCATAAATTGCATTACAGTGAGAAAGTGCATTTAGAAAACTTAGGTAGTGAAAGCATTCTGATTTAGGCTTAGAGATTAATATCATTGCATCTAGGCTCTAGTTTTCTATGCTTCAAATTCTTGCATGTTATTCTTGATTTCTTTGAGAGATTTGTGAGGAAAATATTTTTCTAAAAAGAGTGTGCATCATTTTTAGAAAACCTAATGCATTAATTTCATTTAGAATTACGTTCTTCTGGATTTTATACTTTATGTTTTAGATTGAGTTTTCAATTGTTGAATCTGAGTATTAAGTACTCAAGTCAACTCAATACTTTCTGTTTGAACAAGAAAGTTGATCTCTTTGTGAATTGTTTCCTTACGAGAGAGATCTTGGTAATCTTGTCATAGGCTAAGAGGTCTTAGTTCGAGCGATACCAAGGGTGGGGCCGATCGCGAAAGGATAGGAGATCCTAGTAGGCAATGTAGTTAGGTCAAACCTAGGTTATCAAGCTCATAGGGGCTAAGTAAAGATCGGCTTAGTTTTTCTGATTTTGTAATTGGAAGTGCGTTTGTAAAATTCACAAATTGCAATAATTGAAGAAAAATGTCCCGAGATCAGAAGGGGAAGCCTAGATGTAGTTTGTAGTGGACCGCAAATGAACCAGGATAAAATTCCTTGTGCACCTCTTTCTAATCCCTAATCTCTTGACTTTCTATCTTTACTTTGTTGATTAATTGTGTTAATATTAGTTGATTGCAATAATCTGTTTATTGTCCTTCTGTAATATCAATAATCAATTAATTGTGTAAAGATTGGATAATCAGTAACTTGTTATACAAGAAATCAAAGAATGAAGTTGTGCGAGTGTCAGGATAATTGATTATCCACAAGCATAATCGATTATATATGAGCAATGTTTAATAGATTAAGTCCAAGCATAAATACATGAGCAATAACCTTAAGGTGAACCTTAATGGAAGTCTCATTTTACTTATGATCAACTTAAGGTTGTGAGACTTCCATTAAGGTTCACCTAGCCTAGACTCTACCTAATCAATCACCTTAAGACCTAAGAAAATATAAAAACACTTAAGCCTCTAGATCTTCTTGAATACTTGACCTTGAGTGAACTTAGTCTTCATCATGTCAGTCTGCATTCACATTGGCATTATGATCCTCTTGATATTTCCTTACATTTCTGAACTTGTAAATGCCCATCTTGTGAATGAGATTGTCACTGACAAGGTGCTCTCAGAAATTTGTAGTCATTGTATCCACATCTGATGTGTCAATGTCATAATAATCAATGACACGAGAGATGAAAATACCATAGGCAAGCAACCTTGATGAAGAAGAAGCTATTCCATTCATGACCTTTAAGATTTTAGCAGGCCAATTCACCGCAATACCTTCCCTTGTGGCAAACATTAGCTTCAGATCGTTGATGGCCGGTTGACCATGGTTGGTGTTTCTCTAAAGTAAAATGAACGCAATCAGATAATGCAAGAGTGGGTTTTCAACGGATAATGACCCAACGTTAGTCAATTCACCTTATACATAGAACTGAGGTCCTCTTAAGCATGACTTATACATTTTTATAGCATCAAATGAGTCCCAAACACATTGTTGCAATCTCCTAGACATAATTCTTCATCCAAAACTATCATCTTTCCCATAACCATATATGCATAAATCCCATCCTTATACCTAAAGTTATTGTAGAATTCCCTAACGAGCGATGGATAAATTTTACCTTTTAAATCCAGAAATTTGTTTGCTCCTTTGGGTTTCTAATCCATGTGGGAACTCAAATCCTTGTTCGACTAGCCACACCGCATCCACATATCGATTGTATGTTTGTTTCCGTCATTGGAACATGGCTAGATGAGCTTCTTGGAGTATTAGAGAGTAGTAAGGATCACCATAGTCCTTTCTTCCACCTTGAGCGGAAGATGAGCCTTTTTCCATACGTCGAGGACGTTTAACAGTTGTTTCTGTTCTCCCTATACGTGGTTCACACATGTTTCTCAGGTATTTTGATGATTAATCGATTGAATAATCCATTTATGAGATTTGGGATTTAGTGTTTCCAAAAATTTGAGGACAAGGTTAGGGTTTCAGATTTAGGAGAAATTGGGGATTGTAGGATGATTAGAATACATAGTAGGATTCATGTTAGCTATTGAATAGTTTTGGAACACTCAATTTTAGAAAAGATTTCAGAAAGGGGAAATTTAGAGGATTTAGTGTTCTTGGATGGAATGACCCAGAAATAGCATGTGATTTTGATATACTATTGTCGTTAATCAATTAATAGTAGTGGTTTAATTGATTAAACCATTTAAAATTTTCAAATTTTCAGAAATTTGAGCCTAGGCAATCGATTAAACATCTTGTTAATTGATTAAATATAGATGAAAAATTATTTTCAAGCTACTGGAACTCAAATTAATCGATTAAAACATAGAAGAATCGATTATTGACAGAGTTAATACATATTTTAGTGCAGTTTAGAGATTTCTAATGTAAGCAAATATACTATACTTAAGGCACTAACCTAAAAGGTCTATGACACACTAAAGAAGCATAAAAGCAATTATGAAACCAGATTAAACATAGGAAACATGTATTCAACATATATTAAATATAAGCATATTTTAAAGATCAAGAAAAGAATATAACAACTTAAATCAAATTGGTTAAGATATTTTTCATCAAGTAGGCCAAGTTCTCTGCGTAATACAAAGAATGTATCCCGTGGAAGGGGCTTGGTGAAAATATATGCCAGATGCTACGAGTGTTTAACACACAAAACCTGATTTAATTACCTCTACACTCTTAAACTTGTTCACACAGAAAACCTTACACACTCTGATAATCACTAGTAAAACTTCAACAATGGATTCTCATAGTGCTGACCATACGATCCCACAAAGTCAAAAACGAAATTCATATGGAATGACGGCCATGAAGAAAGTCATCCATGGTAGGAGTAAAATTATCAAGTTACCTGTTGAATGGAATGCAAAGTGTCAACCATTAAACATGAAGGGTGACAATATGTTGTTATGCTACATTGGAGTTGATGTTAGATAATATGCGCCGATATTATTCAGCTCTTGGAATGATAAGATGTTAGATAGCTTGAAGGATATCATCTATAATGATATACCACTAAGTTTTTACATTGGAGTTTTTATTTATGTGTTTATAGAGTTTGGTATGTATTTATGTGTTCAATGAGTCTGTACATTCCAAATATGCTTATAACAGTTCTTACAAGGATCTTTTTTAGTATACTTTTGATGTTGGTGAGGAACACAAGGATTACATCCCTATATTTGCCAGCAAGAGTCATGACCAATTTAGATCTAATACTGGGAAATATGTCCAAGATGCTAATGGAAACGTCAATCTTAAATCTCCAACAAAATATGCAAATATCATTAATGACACTCATTGGAAGGATTTTGTCACTAGACAAACAGAAAATTGTGAGAGCATCTAAACCATTTTATCCATATCGAGCTTTCCGAGTACAGTGTAGAGGAATCAATGAAACAATTATAAGTATGGTTTATTTGTAAGTACGTGAATAAGCTAAGTGTGGAGATTTTCTCTAATTATATTATTGGTTATTTTTTGGTTGTTGGAACAAAACGATACACCTTCGAATGTATCGTCAAGAGACCTCTAGAAGTGACAAATTGTGTTATAAGTGCATATCATTTAAACTTGATTTTCATACTTTAGTTATCAATAAGATTAAGAATATGTTCTTCCAGATGTGTTAGGTTGTCCTAAAATAAAATAGTATTATTGTATTAGAAGGAGATATACAGACCCCGGGTAGTGAGGTCATACTTGATAAGGAACTAGGACTACTTGAGTATTCTATTCATATCTGAGGCGCAAGATCTGGGGTTAGCACGCGAGACTATTTCTGCCCTCAAAAGTGTGCAATCAGAGCTGACATGGATCATATGCAGGAGATCTAGAATGCCTTTCTGAACCATGTCAATGTTTTAGAAAGTACCATTAAAGAGAACGCCACTGAGGGGCATCAACAATGTGATGCTCCTAACATCAAAGACAGTTGCACATTTGCTACTCATAGAATTCCAAAGGTGATGTATAATTGACTAGTTTTCATTTACTTTCTATTTAGTTTAATTATAGTCCTAAATTTATATGTTTTAACTAACATTCAGTTTGTCAATACTTACAACCTATTTCTGGGTATCCCATCTAAGCAATTAGTGGGTATTGATAAAGTGCACAAATTATAAGGCCCCTCCCCTCCCCCCCCAATCATGTGAGGTGCTATAGGCACTTGTGTGGCTTGGTCAATAAGACTTGTAGTTGTAGAATCTGAGGTGTGATTTTCAATATATTAACTTATACCCATTCTTATTATATTTATTAATTGATCTATAATTGTCATGTTGTCTTGAAATTTTCATGTACATGAACATTATAGATGAAATGAAAAGGAATAAGACGACTCAATTATGTCCCCTCCTAGAGAAGATGTTCATGTATTGAAAAAGGACAAAGTGGTGAGGTGTAAACATAGCAAACAAAGTAGTGAGCTACTTAGGTCTAAATGATCTGTGGGGGACGCGAGCTCTAATAAGATCATTTTTTTGTACTCTCTTGATGAAGCATGTAGAAAGCAATGGTGTTAATTTGTTACTTCTCATCTCAATTCCCAATGAAGTCTTCGATTATAGTACAGAAGAAATCATCGACGTTCATGAAGTTAAAGAAGTATATGAACATGACTGAATATGTTCATCTGTTATATGTTAGGTACTTGTATGATAATCTTTTGAAAGATAAAAATCTAGTGATGTTCTTATTCCCACAAACAATCTCTCTGTTGGTGAGTAACCCTAGTGTAAAAAAGAATAAGGGAGGGGAAAAGCCACAACATGTAGCTGATATGCTTACCCAACATAGAGATAAGGATTTATTTCTTGCACCATTTAATACGAGGTGAGCATTGTTTTCTAAATATAATTTAATTTTATTTAGTATGGGATGTGCTTAACATTTCCTAACTGTATACATATGTTTTGTAGGAATCATTGGATTTTGATCGTCATTAATTAAGTTAAAGAATGCATATACTAATTGGATTCATTAGCATGAATGTAGTAGTCATATCTCAAACAATTATATATGTGTAGTAGTCATATTTCAAGTAAA
Organism: Lupinus angustifolius; assembly: GCF_001865875.1. Lineage (NCBI taxonomy): Eukaryota > Viridiplantae > Streptophyta > Magnoliopsida > Fabales > Fabaceae > Lupinus > Lupinus angustifolius. The sequence continues at coordinate 218,057 of NW_017727765.1, read as the reverse complement.
GCTACTTATATGTTTATTTGATTTTAATTGTAAACCTTCTACCAAAAGAACATGAATGATTGCGGCTATTATGTGTTGTATTTCATGAAGGAGATCATTCAATAATGGCCAACTTCATGTCATTTTGATGCATTTTCGTACACAAATGACCAAATCATATAGCTTAGGGATGATTGGTCAAATTTTGTACTTAGTATTAGTGATTATTTTTTAGAATATAATGTATAGAATGTAGGTTAGGGAATACAATCTATCGATTACAAGATTAGGAACATTGTTCTAGTCTAACCAATTAATCAAAAGAATATCATTTATGTTCTACTTTTGTTTTTATAATTTATGTTTTGTTTTTTGAATACAACTTATCAATGAAATATTTTTCTATTCTAGGTTGTTTTTTCATTTTTAAGTGTTCAATGTTTTTGTTTGTTGGTTGTGTTATTGTTCTAGTTTTGGTGTTGTGTTTTATACTTGTTGGATATGTATGTTGACTTTGTAGTAATAGAAAGTATGATATTTAACAACGTTCTTTTAAAGGAGCGTTGTTGAATGTATGCAAATCGAACATTCGACAACACTCCTTTAAGTGAGCGTTGTTGAATATTTTCATATCGCTATACAACAATGCTCCTTTAAGAAAGTGTTCTTTAATCACACATATTCAACATTGTTTCTTTAAATGAGTGTTGTTGTATGTTATAATTCATACACACATAACAACAAGTACAACAAAAAGAAATTATTAAAATTATTTATCATTATTTTAGTACTAAATTTTATTAACATATTGTCTAATTCTAAACTTAAGAATTTAAAATTAATTTTTACATTTTATGTTTTGTATTATTTTAATTATGGGTATATGATAAATTTATATATTTTAAAATAAATATTACTATACACTTACAAAATAAATTAATAAATTAGTGATTTCCATACATTTATTAAAAGAAATTATGATATACTTTATTTAAAATAATCCACTAACTTCTGAAGGACAATTTTTAATGAAGTATAATGATTTAATTATTTAACAGCACTCCTTTGAGTGAGCGCTGCTAAATATCATATCTTCAACAACACTTCCTTAATTCAACATTGTTGAGTATATGACAGTCAACGGTTTTCACTTAAGGAAGTGTTGTTGAATGTCATGGATGCATAGATTCAACAACGCTCTCTTAAATGAATGTTGTTGAATTTTACTTCTCAGTAATCTCCAGTGCAAACAGACCCTAAAAAACTTAAACTTTCCCACATTTACACTCATTCAACACCAAAAATCATTCAACACTGAAACTCATTTCCTCATTCAACGCAGAAAATTATTCAACATGAAAATCATTCAGTCATTGAAATCAAAATCATTCACTCATTCAACATCAAAATCATTCACTCATTCAACATCAAAATCATTCACTCATTCAACATCAAAATCATTCACTCAATCAACCTTAACCTTAAAATCATTCAGTCATTCAACCTCAAAATCATTCACTAATTCAACCTCAAAATCATTCACTCATTGAAGAATGAAACTTATTCACTCATTGAAGAATGAAACTCATTCAACACCAAAATCTTCAACACCAAAAGTTCATTGAACACCAAAAGTAAGTTTATTGTATCTATATTTGCCTTTCTTCATTTATCTAGCTTGTATTTATTTTGGGTTTCCTCCTGGACCTTATTAAATGAGTTTGGGCAGGTAATAAGGTCTTTGATAAGCTTACTGAGCTTAACTCTAATGTTTTAGGAATTTATGCTAACTATACTTTTTTCTCATTGTGTTTTTAGAAAATGGATAAAGTTATATTTTATTCAGAAAGAATTGAAGGAAAATGGATGAATGTCGATGATTGATGAAAGAGTATGAGAATGTAGTGAAATCAATTATTACGTTTGCCACTGAGAATGCTGAAAACCATAACAGAATTGTATGCACCTGTTTAAAATGTTATTACTCCAATCGAGTTAAATATTCATTTAGTGTGTCATGGTATCGATCTGACTTACACATTTTCGACAAGAAATAGTGAGAAAAGAGATGGTGAGACAAATTGTATTTACACTAATAAAACCTTTACAAAATATATCGAGACAGATGTGTATGAAGGTGATCATTTTGAAGAAATGACAAATGTTGTCAAAGATGATCTTTAAGACTATCTTGAGATGTATGAGTGGTTGGCAAGTGATATTGAGAAACCATTATATGATGGTTGTACTAAATTCACGAGATTGGCAACGGTGTCAAGGTTGTATAAGTTGAAATCTATTAATGGATGGAATGATAAGAGTTTCATAGACTTACTTACACTACTGAAGGATATGTTTCTGAAGGATAATATGCTCCCTTCTCGAACCTATGATTCTAAACAAATATAATTCTCTATTGCCATGTACTACAAGAGGATACATACTTGTAAAAATGATTGCATCTTATTTTTTAATGAATATGCTTTGTTAAAATTGGGTCCTAAATATAATACCTCGTGATACAAGAAGGAAAACTCAACTCCCAAAAAGGTGGTATGGTAGTTTCCCATCAAATCAAGATTTAGGCGTATGTTCAACATTGCAAAAGATGCAAAGCATTTGACATGGCATGTTGATGAATGGATTGAGGATGGCAAGCTTCAACATCTTGTAGATTCTTCTCAATGGAGAAAAATTGATCATGACTATCCTAGTTTTGGTAAAGAATTAGGAAAATTCAAAGCAGCTCCCACAGTACAAGGCCGATGATGTTGGTGATATACAACCTACCCCCTTGGCTATGCATGAAGCACACTTTTATGATGTTATCTATGTTAAATTATGGACCTAAACAACCAGGAAATGACATAGACATGTACTTGGCTCCATTAATTGAAGGCTTGAAGCAAATATGCGAGACATGTAAAGAGGTTTGTAATGGGTAGGCAAGAAATCTTCAACTTAAGGGGTTTGATGTTCAACAAAATCCACTTATTTCCCTACATATGGTAATCTATCAGGATATAGAATAAAAGGGAATTTTGCATGTTCTTTATGTGAAGACCATACACCTTCAACGAGGTTGGAATCCTATAAGAAGAATGTATTCCTTGGGCACATAGATTTTTGCATTCAGATCATCATTATCAGCGAAGGAGAAAAGCATTTAATGGGAACCATGAAGAAGGTCATCCTCCTTTGTCATTGACGGGTGACCAATTCATTCAAAAGGTAAAGGGTTTGAATAATAACTATGGTAAACCTTTAACAAGAGAAATGGTCACAAATCAGTGGATGAAAAGGCCAATCTTCTATGAATTTCGATATTAGAGCTAATTATGTATAAGACATTTCCTCGATATTATGCATTTTGAGAAAATGTAATTGAAAGTCTCTTTGGTACCTTACTCGATGTTCTTGGTAAGATCAAAGATGGCATGAATGCAAGATTTGACTTGGTTAGTATGGGAATAGGAATGGAATTGGGGTCCATAAGGAAGGGAAAACATACATATCTACCCCTAACAGCTTATACTTTGTCTCAGAAAGAGAAAATATAATCATGTAAGTTTCTTCATGGTGTTCAAGTTCCACAGGAGCAGTTTTCCAACATTCGGAACCTCGTATCAATGAAAACCCTCAACTTAAAAGGTCTTACGTCACATGATTGTCATGTACTCTTGGAGAATTTCTTGCCTATAGGCATACGTTGAACCATAACGAAATTATGTTTCTTCTTCAAGGCAATTTATGGCGAAGTGATTGACCTTGGGAAATTATCTGCATTGCAATGACAAATTATTTTGAGATGTATTTCCTACCTTCTTTCTTTGATATAATGATCCATCTGAGCATTCATCTTGTTCGAAAGATACAATTATGTAGTCCTTCCTATATGAGATGGATGTAACCTTTTGAGCATTATATGTAGACATCAAAAGTGTATGTGAAAAATCAATCAAGACTAGAGGGTTGTATTATTGAGCGATATATTATTGAGGAATCTCTTAAATGTTGTATTGGATACATTGCCGATGATGTTTTCATAGGCATTCCAAAGCCTCGTTATGTACAAAGAAATTTTTTAAAGGGATTACTAGGAAACAAATACTGGGGATTACTGGGAAACAATTATTGACTATATCAAGAACAAAATTGGAGGAAGAAAAGTTATGTTTGATCAGACAATTTACAAGAATTGAACAAATTGCAATGATTACTGATAATAATCGAGTATCTCATCACAGTAATCGATTATCATGCACAACAATTAGAAAGATTTTATGGTTTCAGGATATGCAATTTTATGACACTTTTAAGTACAATGTTCATCCATTTTGTTTAGAGATCAACATATAATGACCAGGTATTTAAGATATAATCAATAACAGCATATACTAGGCACTGACTAAGACAAAATGGTGAACTTTAAAACGAAACTTCACACAAACCATTGAACAAGAAGTATGAAGTTCTATACAGTTACAAACATAATAGTTAAGCAATACGAATGCAAACATAAATGGATATAGTTCAAAATATAACAACTCAAAATACACACACACAGAGACTAACACCTAAGTAGGACAAACTATGTCATCCTAAGCTAGACTAGTTGTTAGATACTGCTTGTCCCTCCAGATGATATGGAAACTCGAACCCTTGTCACACCATCCAAGTGAGGTATGCGTATCTTATATAACTTTGTTTTCTGCCCAAGAACTTAGCTAATCGTTCAGCTTGAAGATTAGGAGCATAATAAGGATCACTATTCTAGCAAATGAAGGACCACCAATTTCTGATGTTCTGTTGTGTTTTTCAAAATGCTTCACACAATGAGGTCATTTTTCTCTAATTTTTGCAGAAATATGATAGTTTAATCAATTATCCTAATCGATTCTTCAAATTCAGGTTACGGTTTCTGAATTGGGGATTTTTGGAAAATTTGATTTTGACGAAATTGGATAAGATTGAATGAAGAGATGATGTATTGGATAGAAGAGGTTGCACGAATTTTGACTTAATACAACTAATTTGAAGAAAATTTAGAAGGGGTCACAGATTGTGGAATTAGGGTTTATGTTAATGAACCCTAGAATGCATACTTCAATTTGAATCACTATTGTCGATAACCAATTATCTGCATATGGTAATCAATTATCTGCATATGATTACAATTACCAATAATTGATTACTTTGAAAATCATTTTTGCCCAGGTAATCGATTATACTATGTCATAAATGATTACATGCAGTAATAACTCATATTTAAGTGATTTTCGTGTGGTTCTAGGTAAATGCTAAGATAAGCTCTATCCTAAGAGCCTAAAATACATTAATAAATAGGTAAAACAATCATGATTTCATTTTTACATCAGAATCAAGTATTTAACTCAATATAATATAGCATATATTATAGGCATGGGAAAGTCATATATGAACCCTTAAGCATTCTAAATTAGATATGATTCATCAAGAATTCCATGTTCTTTTTGCAGAACAAAGAATGTATCTCTTGGCAGGGGTTTAGTGAAAATAGCGGCTAGTTGCTTTAAGGTTTCCACAAATTCAATAAGACAAACAACTTTTTGCACATGATCTCTAAGAAAATGATGTCTAATTTCAATATGTATTGTTCTTGAATGAAATATGGTACTCTTAGATAGGTTTATGGCATTAGTGTTATCACACTTGATAAGTATTTTATCAAGCTTTAGACCGAAGTCTAACAATTGATGCTTCATCCATAAAATTTGAGTGCAACACACACCAACAGTAATGTATTCCGCTTTGGTGGTTGAAAAAGTAACACAAGCTTGCTTTTTACTATGCCATGAAACTAGAGAGCTACTTAATAGGTGACATGTCCCACTTATACTCTTATGATCCAATTTGAATCCAACAAAATTGGAATTTGATTACTCTATAATAGAGAGAGAGTCATCCAAATGATACCATAGTCCCATTTGAATAATTCCTTTCAAGTATTTCAAGATTTGTTATACAGCTGGAGAATGTGACTCCTTAGGTAATTATTGATATCTAGCATACATATGCACACTGAAGATGTAAGCATGCATTAATGCGAGATTGAAGAGGCAAGCATGCATGACATAATGTTTTGATGAAGACAAAGGACACACAAAGGATGAGGAAGACAAAAGAGTGATAAAGGAAAAGGATTGACAACATTCATAAATGTTGAAGGACAAGCTTGAGAGAATGAGATAATCAACAAACAACAAGTATCAACAATAAAGTCAAGACTCAAGTACATACAAGGCAAAGCATTCAAAAGATGATCTTGGGGTTAAGTATTTTTATAAATTTATTAGGTGTTCATATGTTTGCTTAGTAAGAGTCTAGGCTAGTATGAATGATAAGTGCCAAACATACCTAAATTTCATACACTTTTATGGCACTTATCTTAAGCATAATTGAGAAAAACCAACTTAAAACAATGCTTTTTGTATAAAATATGACAATCTCGTATATATGTGTGTGTATTTCTTTTTTTTATGTATTTTGTAGGATTTAGAAAGAAGAAAAGAAGAGGGGATAGACTCATGGTTAAAAATAAAAAGAAGTCAAAATCAAGATGCTCAAGCAGGCAGCTGAGCATGGACTAAGCCACACTAAGCTGACCTGGACACCAGCCTGACTCGAACAAAGCTGCTCAAGCAAGCAGCTGAGCGGACCTGCTTAGCCGCTCCGCCTAGCACCAGACTAGTCCTGACATGGTCAGAACTCAAGATTGACACGGTCAGACACAAGCTTGGCACATGCCCAAGCTGCTGAACAAGCAGCTTAGCGGTCCAACCAAGCAACTTAGTGGAGAACCATACTCATGACCAGATCAGCAAGGACTAGGCCACGTCCCAATCATCATGGTCAAAGCTGCTGAACAAGCAGCTTAGCGGTGCAACAGGTGTGCTAAGCGGTGTACACCCAGACTGGACTTAGCCATCAAGCAAACCATGATGTCACCAATGACCTCACCTCAAGTAGCCCACCATAGGCTTTCCAGAGTAGTTCACAATAGTTGGTTTCATAGCTCACAACTAGCTTTGATGAATCAAGCATAAGGAGTTGACAAAGCTACTTGATCAAGGGACCAAACCCACGCTGAAGGGTTTGGTCAGCTGCTTAGCGGGGCTGACAACCAGCTCAGCGGCCCATACAAATTTCTATAAATAGGGCATTCCATTCGAGCACAAAAAAAAAGAGAAAAGGAGATCAATAGCATACAATATATCTTAGACATTCTGCCTAGAAATTCTTTGAAGTTCTCTCTTCTTGTTCTTAGTTTTTAGGAGCTTTATTTCAAGTAAGTTTATAATTTTAGTTTAGAATTCAAGAGGGGAATAGGAGAAGGCAAATGAGATGCAAAAAGCAATTTTGTAATCTCATTTGGAACTCAAAGCATCCAATCCTTGGATGGATGGCTCATGCTCCTAACAATTTCTTTTGAATATGGTTATGTATTTCTACTTCTTCTTATATTCTAAAAGATTTGAATTTTAATCATTCAAGTTGGTGCTTTGGTTAATTTTATTTGTTTGAGAAGTTCTTAATGCTCTTTTTAGATTGATCACCTAAAAATTGATTTCAAGTCATAAAATCACTTGTCTCAAACACTTAACAAATAAACTAAGAAGTAGTTGTACTACTTAGTTTATTTGCCAAGTTAAGCATACTTTTCTTAAGATCTTATATTCATTACTACTTCAATATTAGAGTAGTCAAGATTAGGGTGTGACAACCTAGTCTCTTGTGGACGTAATATTGTTTAGTAATAAATATAAGTGATTATCATTCTACCATTTTAGGACATACACTAAAAGGAGGATTTTAGAACTTGGTGTTTGAAGTTAATCAAAGTAAAACATAAGAACTTGTCTAAGTAGTTCAAACTCATAAGACGTTGAGAAATATTTTCCTTATTCAAAATGATCTTGTCTCCTCAAGAATTTGTTGATATGTAGTTTATGTTTCTTGTTAAATTGTTTATATGCAAAACAACAAAAAACACCCAAATATGTGTAACTCATTATTTGTGCATTGACATATTCATATTATTCATTCTATTATGCAATTCCTTGTGGTTCGGCATAACACTATACTATACTACTATTGAATCTTGAAAGAGGTGTAAATAGTAAAATAGTAAAGTGTTATCATTAAATTTATTTGTTAAAAACACCTATTAATATACAAAAGTGATGAAACTAACTTACTAACTTTTATTTATTGTTATTTAATTTCCACATTTTATTTATTCTTTAATACCAACCTTCCTTAAGGAAGAAGTTGTTAGGTATCAATGGCTAAAATACACCTAGAAGGGGGGTTGAATAGGTGTAGCGGTCAAAATATCCGCTTTTCGCAAACAGCATATAATGCTGAAAAACCCCAGTTTAATCGATTAACACAGAAAGAATAATCGATTAACTGCAGCTTCTTAATCGATAAAAACAGCTCAGATCGAACAAACAGATTCAGTTTCTTGTACGACAAGCAACTGAGATCGAAGCAAATATACAGAGCTAACAGATATATCAGAGTTACAACAGTACAATATAGAAACAGATTATTACAGTTAATACAACTATACAAAGTAATCGATTAAAGCAATAAAGAGAGTAGGGAAAGAAAAGCGTGCAACAAGGTTTTTATCCTGGTTCGTTTGCGGGTCCACTTGCAAACTACATCCAGGCCTCCCGTCTGATCTGGGAGATTTTTCTTCACTATAATCGAAATAACGTATTACAAAAATTCTTTCAATTACAACACTTAAACACTTTCTTGAAAACTA
>NW_017727765.1:207991-209163 GCF_001865875.1 Lupinus angustifolius | reverse complement strand
GCCCAGTTAATCGATTAAATCCTTGGTTAATCGATTAACGAGATACAAAATTGTAACTGATTCGGTTTTCCAAGTTTTCTGTTCCAACTGCTTTTCAAAAACTTATGTTAATCGATTAAAACTTACTTTAATCGATTAACTGCATATTTCTATGTATATTTTTAAATTGCAATACTCAAATACGTTATGCACTTAACTTATACATGTTCAACACTAAGTTTATGCCTAAGATGCACAGATAACATGTATATATATTATGCATGAACATATTATGAATGTCATATCTCAAAATAAAATGATTTAATGTATTATGCATATGAGACATGTATTGAGTTTACCTAAGCCTTAGACTCAACCTAAACTAATTACTAGTCTAAGTCTAATACCAATCTTGAGGTTTAAGCACGTCGATTTGTTGATGATCTTCAAGCTCGTATGAAACACAAATTGTCCTCATCAAAACACAAAGTGGGCAAGCTTTCCAAAGTGCCCCTCTTGACATGCGCACTTTCAATCTCCCCCTTTTGATCATGACAAACACTACACCATTTGTTTGATGAATTAGCTTGAAGAATGTATTGGCACTGATTGATTGTATGTAGCGCGAATATTTCGGAAGCAGAATTAAGATCAACCTGCACAATCAAACAACAACAAAACAACCTTTCTCCCCCTTTTGACATTATCAAGAAAGATAACACAGGTCAAAAGTAGAGAGAGATATGTAGTTAAACATAAAACGAAGTTAATGAATTAATTTGGTATTTAACTATTAACCTGTCTTATAATCGGTGGCTTGAACAAATGCTCTTGTTCATACAATAAAATAACCAATAGGAAATGTGAACGGCATACAAGATTTACCATATCAAATAGCAATAAGCAGAATAAGCAATGTAGTGCAATAAAAAGCTTAATTTATGCACCAGAAAATCTCATATGATCAAGAACCATCCAAATAACCAAATAAGCTATTTTGACATAATTAAAAAACAAAATAATCAAAATTAAAAAAAACATAACATAGAGAGTAAAAAAAAATCCAGCAAACAAACCATGAAATGTCAAACCAAGATAGAAAAAGCACAAATAAGTCTCGAAACAGTAACAACAACTGAAACCATAAAGTGCAATAATAGAAGAAATAAACCTAAGGGTAGGATGTCCTAGGT
>NW_017727765.1:206259-207891 GCF_001865875.1 Lupinus angustifolius | reverse complement strand
CTACGGTTGAGGTGGAGGAAGATATATCTCATCATCAGGAATAGCTACAGTCTGGTCACCCCTGATCAGCGTAGTCAACTTCTAAAATTCAGAACAAAACAGTGCATTCTGAGCTTCAGTTGTAGAGCGAATGAAGGCATTCTGAGCTTCGGCTGTTGAATGAATCACATTCCTCATGGTTTGATATTGGTTGTCAAAATAAGCAATTTGACGTTCTTCTTACTGTTCCATACCAGCATAGTACGAGTCTTTCAACCCTTGAAAGTGTAGATCCATGCGGTTGTTGAGCCTTTGTTCCATAGCTTCCATATGAGCCATACCAAAAACAGAATCCTGTGATGCTGTCCTAGAGGGCTCCCCCTGATTAGCAGCATTCTGATCATCCATGCCATCTTGATCATCATCACTCGACAGCTCCAGATCAATAGTAGTATGGTCTTCCATGTATTTCCAAGTAGTACCATACTTGTAGATACCCATCTTATGAATCAGACTCTCACCAAGCAAATGATCCTTATCAGTATACTCAACAATAATAGTGTCAGTGACGTCAATATGCAAATAATCCACAATCCGTGATATAAAGATACTGTAGGGAAGTAACTTAGACTGCAATAGAGAAACACTATTCATGATCTTTAAGATCTCCTCAGACCAGTTAATCATCACATTGTTCTTAACAGCATACATGAAACGCAAATCATTCATGTTAGGTATCAGTGGCAAAAATACATCTAGAAGGGGGGGGGGTTGAATAGGTGTAGCGGTCAGAGTATCCGCTTTTCGAAAACAACAATTAATGTTGAAATAACCCTAGATTAATTGATTAACAGAACACAAATAATCGATTATCGTAATCACTTTAATCGATCAAAACAGCTCAGATTACATATAAAGATTTGGTTTCTTGCACGACAATCAACCGAGATTGAAACGAATATACAGAGCTTACTGAAATATCAGAGTTACACCAGTATAGTATAGAAACAAAATATAGCAATTAATAACTATACAAAGTAACCGATTAAAGCAATAAAGAGAAAGAGAGAGAAAAAAAAATCCTGCAACATGATTTTTATCCTGGTTCGTTTGTGTGTCCACTTCCAAACTACATCCAAGCCTCCCGGCTGATCTGGGAGATTTTTCTTCACTATAATTGACATAATGTTTACAAGCAATTCTTCCAATTACAACACTTAGACATTCACTTGAAACTAAAGAACCTTATTCCTTGGTTTGACTCCCTTCCTACCGCCCAAGAAAACCTTTCTTGCGGTGTAGCCCCAGCCAAGAACCTATTCTTTCTATCAAGAACTCTATGCTAATGAAGATACCACGCAATCTCGTTGGTGGTAAGACACCTTGAGATTCCCAAAGTTACAACACTTTTTACAACAAAAACATAGAGTAATCTAAAGCAATTACAATGCTCAAATTTAACAATTAAGACCTTACTCTACAACTCTAACACAAGTCTCATATAACATGATAATGCATTAGTTAAAAACAGATTTTACAGAATACAAAATCTTCACAAAAACATCATGAATGCATGAACATGTGAGGTGAAATGATGAGAAATTAAACATGAAATGCCTCTCAATCCTAAAGCATAAAATTCAATCTTTTCTA
>NW_017727765.1:205236-206159 GCF_001865875.1 Lupinus angustifolius | reverse complement strand
AAATATGCTCTAACTCTCTTAAAATCTAACATGCAAGTTATGGCTTCAGTTCTGAAAACGCAGTTTATAAAGAATCACTCCAGCAGCCTAGTTATTCGATTAAGACCTTGGTTAATCGATTAACGTGTTTCAAAAACGTAACTGGTTCTGTTTTTCCAATTTTTCAGTTACAACAAATTTTCAAAAACTTATGTTAATTGATTGAATCATGCCTTCATCGATTAACAGCATATTTCCAAATGTATTTTCAAATTGCAAAACTCAAATACGTTATGCACTTAATTTATACATGTTCAACACTAAGTTTATGCCTAGGATGCACAGATTACATCTATTTATATGATCCATGAACATATTATAAATGACATATCTCAAAACTTAAAATGATTTAAAGTTTTATGCATATGAGACATGTATTGAGTTTACCTAAGCCTTAGACTCAACCTAAACTAATTACTAGTCTAAGTCTAATACCAATCTGAGACTTAAGCATGCTGATTTGTTGATGATCTCCAAGCTCTGATAATCACAAGTTGTTATCATCAAAACTAAACACATAGAGAAAGCTTTCCAAAGTGTTATCTTGACATGCGCACTTTCAAACACAACCAAACAGAATTCAAAACATCCAAAACAAATACAATTCCAAAGGTCCCAACAAGTATTTATCATTAAGAATGACCAAAACAAAAACGTAATCCCCCTATAGGATTACATGATGTGGTATTTAGAGCTAGTTCTTGTTGGTAAAATTTTCTCAATAATTTTATTTCAAAAAGTTTGTTGTTTTGCTGTTTCAATTGATATTATTATTCGAAAAGGTTATATTATTGTATCCACAGCCATTGGCTATCATAAATCTGAAAAAGTAATACTCCTAATCACAGCCTCGTGCTATCTCAATTATTAAACCAAAAAGGTGC
>NW_017727765.1:204872-205136 GCF_001865875.1 Lupinus angustifolius | reverse complement strand
ACTCTCACCAACCAGATGATCCTTATCAGTATACTCAACAATGATGGTGTCAGAAACATCGATATGCAAATAATCCACAATGCGTGAAATGAATATACTGTAGGGAAGCAGCTTCGACTGAGACAGAGACACACTGTTCATAATCTTCAATGTTTCCTCAGGCCAATTAATCATTACATTATTCTTAACAGTGTACATGAAACACAAATCATTCATAGTGGGCTACGCATGATTTGTGTTCCTCTGCACCAGAATATAAGCAAT
>NW_017727765.1:204071-204772 GCF_001865875.1 Lupinus angustifolius | reverse complement strand
CAAAGTTATCCTTAACCCATGAGAAATCTCCTATTCCATAACCTGAAGATGATAATCCACCGACATTCATAAACAGTTCATCACTAATCTCAAACAGTTTACCAGAAATCATAGACCAATATTTACCATCCTTATATCTGAAATTTGCATAAAATTCCTTAACTAGAGCAGGGTAAACTTGTCCCTTTAATTCCAGAAATTTAACGGCTCCCTGATCCTCCATATCATGCGGAAAACTGAAATTTTGTTCCGCCATCAAGGTTAAGTCGACATAACTTACATAAGTGGGTTTGCGTCCTTGGAACTTTGCCAAACGGGTTTCTTGCAAAATAAGCGAGTAAAAAGGGTCATCGCGGTCCCGAGTGGATGATGAGCCGGCTGCCTGTCTTCATCCACGGTTGGTAGGAGTTTTGAACCTTTTTGCGCGACCTTGCTCCATTTTAGTTGCAGAACCCGAGTTGATGTTGGACTGAGTAGAGAAGGATTGGGCAAACGTAACCTAGGGTTTGATTTGGGGAAAAATGGGAATGTGATGGAATGAGGGTGATAATGTGAGATTTCTAGATGGTTTGAGAGGGATAGGGTGAGGTTTATCTACCTTAGAGCACTTGGATCAGTTGAGTTGCAATTTCAGAGACTCAAAAGTGAAAAGAGGTGGAGAAAATGCCGAAAAAAGTGTGAAACCGAGGTGTTGTCTGCAC
>NW_017727765.1:203715-203971 GCF_001865875.1 Lupinus angustifolius | reverse complement strand
ACTCTTTACAGAGAATATCATTAGTAGATCCAAATATTATGTCATCCACATAGATTTGTACAAGTAATACATGATTTTCTGATTTTCGAATAAAAAGCAATGTGTCAACCAAGCCTCTTTCGAACCCTTTTATCAAAAGAAAGGTACTTAGTCTATCATACCTAGCTCTAGGAGCTTGCTTAAGACCATAAAGTGTCTTTTTAAGTTTATAAACGTGGTTCAGATATTTAAAATTTTCAAAACCAGGCGGTTGGTC
>NW_017727765.1:203131-203615 GCF_001865875.1 Lupinus angustifolius | reverse complement strand
GCCTTATTTCGAATGATTAAGCCTGATTCATCAAGTTTGTTTCTGAAGACCCATCTGGTACCAATCACGGGATGATCTTTAGGTTTAGGGACCAAGTCCCAGACATTGTTACGTTCGAACTGGTTTAGCTCTTCTTGCATAGCTATACCCCAGTGCACTTCCTCAATGGCCTCATCAATAGTCTTAGGCTCAATCTGAGATACAAAAGCTACAAAATTGCAAAAATTTCGTAAGGAACTATGAACTACCACTCCCGTAGATATGTCACCTATTAATTTGTGGATTGGGTGAGCTTTCTTGGTTTTCCACACAGCAGGCATCTCTAAATGCTCCTGAGATCTGGTCTTACATTCTTCATTGCTTGCTTTTTCATTGTCCACGTCTTTTGAGTATGCTTCTTCTAAAGCACCTACAACATCATCAGACATGACCTTTCTCTTCTCTTTTGGAGAAGATTCGTCAAATTGTACATGGATAGACTCTT
>NW_017727765.1:201487-203031 GCF_001865875.1 Lupinus angustifolius | reverse complement strand
GAAGACATACCTGCAAAAAGATCACTTGCTTTTCTCAGGTACCCAATTGATATTGGGTCCTTTTCTGTTAGTAATCGGGGAGTCATCTCCCTTCTTTATCCACATAAAAACGCCGCTAGGTATACCATACGTTCTGATGTAACATGAATATGAGGTATGACTATATGTATTGCAGTAAAAACATGTAGGTGTGTGCTTGTGGTATTTATTTTTAGGATGAGCTACAGGTTTTCTATATGGTCTTTTGTTCCTAGTAGGGCGAGTATAACCTAGTCCTGTGTGATCACCAACATTTCTTGTTTGACTTAGCATAGTGTCTAATTGTTGTTGACTGTTTGTGAGACGTGTGAGTTTTTCTTTAAGTTTAAAATTGTCTTCTTGCAAAGTCTCGCAAGTCTCATAGACAGATTTTTGACAGAAAATATTTTCAGAGCAATTACATGTGCTACAAGAATAGATGAGGTCAAATGTTTCATTTTCTAATTTCAATTCATCTAATTCTTTTTGTAGTTTTCTTATATTTTGTTCATTTATGAGAATTACCCTTTTTCTATCAACGTTTATCCTAGCCAATTTCTTTAGTTCCTCATGTAACTCGACATAAGCCTTATATAAAACATCATAAGGAGGTGAGTCATCAGAAGTGGATGAGGTGTCAGAATATATCGTGTGTGCTTGAATTCCCATCGTTGTCAGATCTAGCCATCAAACATAGCTTTGCTGACTCCTCCTCACTAGAGGTGCTTGATGTCGTTTCCTCCTCAGGTACGTCCCATACGATGTAGGCTTTCTTAGACTTGAATTCCTTGGGAGTGCTCTTTTCTGAATCAACCTTTTTCAGATAGGTTGGACACTGAAATCGCATGTGTCCTACTTTTCCGCACTCGTGGCAAGTGAAGCGATCTTTGGTGTTCTTGCCTTTGTTTGTTGATTCCTTCGCTTCTTTCTTCTGAAACTTTTTGAATCCTCCTTTTCTTTTTAT
Organism: Lupinus angustifolius; assembly: GCF_001865875.1. Lineage (NCBI taxonomy): Eukaryota > Viridiplantae > Streptophyta > Magnoliopsida > Fabales > Fabaceae > Lupinus > Lupinus angustifolius. The sequence continues at coordinate 202,049 of NW_017727765.1, read as the reverse complement.
GAATTTACTGAATTTTCGAACAAGGAGACCCATTGTTTCATCATCCAGATCGGAGTCAGATTCATCATCATCTTTATCTTCTTTTGTTTTGGAGGTCGTAGCCTTGAATGTGATGCTCTTCTTCTTCCGGTCCAAATCCTCATGCATTGTCAAGCGACCCAACTCCATTTCCTGCTCTTGAAGCTTTCCAAACAATGTAGCTAGAGGCATAGAGTCCAAGTCTTTGGATTCCTCAATTGTAGTCACTTTTGGTTGCCATTTCATGTCAAGACAACATAAAACTTCATTAGTTAATTCTCCTCTGGCAAAAGATTTATCTAGAGCAACTAAATGAGTCACAATATGAGTAAATCACTTTTGCATATCACTAATTGATTCGCTAGGTAACATGCGAAATAACTCATACTCGTTGACAACGCATTTAATCTAGCGCACTTGACTTCGCAGGTGCCTTCGTGAGTCACTTGTAAAGTGTCCCACACCTCTTTTGCATTTTGGCACTGCGAGACCCTAAAGAACTCATCATAGGATAGGGCCGATGTGATGATATTTTTGGCGCATA
>NW_017727765.1:200881-201387 GCF_001865875.1 Lupinus angustifolius | reverse complement strand
CCGAGTCAATGGCTTCTATAAAAATTTGCATGCGGACTTTCCAGTAGGCATACCCTTCACCACTGAATATAGGTGGTCGGTTAATGGATGAACCATCACCACCAAACGGGTTTGTAGAGCCCATTTTATTTCCCTTAGGATCACGAATACGCGGTTGAGCTAGCACTTCGTACTAGCTCTGATACCACTTGTTAGGTATCAGTGGCTAAAATACACCTTGAAGGGGGTTGAATAGGTGGAGCGATCAGAGTATCCGCTTTTCGAAAACAACAATTAATGCTTAAATAACCCCAGATTAATCGATTAACAGAACACAAATAATCGATTAACGTAATCACTTTAATCGATTAAAACAGCTCAGATTACACAGACAGATTCGGTTTCTTGCACGACAATCAACCGAGATTGAAATGAATATACAGAGCTTACTGAAATATCAGAGTTACACCATTATAGTATAGAAACAGAATATAACAATTAATAACTATACAAAGTAACCGATTAAA
>NW_017727765.1:198311-200781 GCF_001865875.1 Lupinus angustifolius | reverse complement strand
CTTTCTTGCGGTGTAGCCCCAGCTAAGAACCTATTCTTTCTATCAAGAACTCTAAGCTAATGAAGATACACCGCAATCTCAATGGTGGTAAGACACCTTGAGATTCCCAAAGATACAACACTTTTTACAACAAAAACATAGAGTAATCTAAAGCAATTATAATGCTCAAAATAGACAATTAAGACCTCACTCTAAAACTCTAACACAAGTCTCATATAACATGACAATGTATTAGTTGAAAACAGATTTTACAGAATAGAAAATCTGCACAAATACATCAATGAATGCATGAACATGTGAGGTGAAATGATGAGAAATTAAACATGAAATGCCTCTCAATCCTAAAGCATAGAATTCTCTCTTTTCTAATCTCACAAATGCAATGTCATATAGATGCAACAATTAACACGAAATATGCTCTAACTCTCTAAAAAATGCAACATGCAAGTTATGACTACAGTTCTGAAAACGTAGTTTATAAAGAATCACTTCAGCAGCCCAGATAATCGATTAAAGCCTTGGTTAATTGATTAACGCGGTTTGAAAATATAACTGATTCTGTTTTTCAAGTTTTCAGTTTCAAAAACTTATGTTAATCGATTAAATCATGCCTTAATCAATTAACAGCATATTTCCAAGTGTATTTTCAAATTGCAAAACTCAAAAACGTTATGCACTTAATTTATACATGTTCAACACTAAGTTTATGCCTAGGATGCACATATTACATGTATTTATAGGATGCATGAACATATTATAAATGACATATCTCAAAACTAAAATGATTTAAAGTTTTATGCATATGAGACATGTATTGAGTTTACCTAAGCCTTAGACTCAACCTAAACTAATCACTAGTCTAAGTCTAATACCAATCTTGAGACTTAAGCACGTCGATTTGTTGATGATCTTCAAGCTTTTATAAACACAAGTTGTCCTCCATCAAAACTAAACACATAGTGAGAAAGCTTTCCAAAGTGCTATCTTGACATGCGCACTTTCAATTCACAATGGGTTGTGCATGATTTGTGTTCCTCTGCACCAGAATATAAGCGATGATATAGTTCAGCAGCCTGTTCTCAACAGATAATGACCCAGCCTTGGTCAATTGACCCTGAATGTACATATGAGGTCCTCTAAGAAATGACTTAAACACCTCAGTAGCATCAAAATTATCCTTAACCCATGAGCAGTCTCCTATACCATAACCCGAAGATGATAACCCACCAACATTAATAAACATGTCATCACTAATCTCAAATAGTATTCCAGAAATTATAGACCAATATTTACCATCTCATCCTTATATCTGAAATTTGCATAAAATTCCCTAACTAGAGCAGGGTAGACTTGTCCCTTCAATTCCAGAAATTTAACGGCTCCCTGAGCCTCCATATCCTGCGGGAAACTGAAATTCTGTTCTGCCATCCAGGTTAGATCAACATACCTTACATACGTGGGTTTTCGTCCTTGAAACTTAGCCAAGCGAGTCTCTTGCAGAATGAGCGAGTAGAATGGGTCACCACGGTCCTGTTGGGTGCCCCGAGTGGAGGATGAGCCAAACTCCGGTCTTCTTCCACGATTGGCAGGGGTTTTGAACCTTTTTGGGCCACTTTGTTCCATTTTTTTGCAGAAACCGAGTTGGTTTTGGACGAAATAGAGAGGAAATGAGGCAAACCTAACCTAGGGTTTTGATTTGGGGAAAACGGGATTGAAGTGAAATAGGATGAAATTGGAGATTTCTAGGAGATTAGAGAGGGTTAGGGGTGAGGTTTATTTAGATTAATGCACTTGGGTCAATTGTATCACGGTTACAAAGACTCAAAAGGAAGAGGAAATAGAGAAAATGTCGAAAGAAAAGTGTGAAACCGAAGTGCTGTCTGCACTTAAAATGCTAGTGCTATCTGCACTTAAACTGCTGGTTTTAATCGATTAACGGGCCTGCTTAATCGATTAAAATCATACGAAAAATGATTTTTCAAAACTGATGCCCAGGTAATCGATTAACATTAAAAATTAATCGATTAACTTTGATGTTTTAATCGATTAAACACAGTAATTTTTAGATCAAGTAGAATGGTTTCAACTTTTTGGGACTTATGCATGCATTCTTAACAGATTAATCTAAACATATGTAATCACAAAAAAAAGGAATTATCCTGAGATATCATTTTGCATTTTAAGACATTTCATTTAAATCAAGAGACTAATAAGCATGTAGAAGGAAGACATAAACTAAACATCTTGACAGTTTTAATCAAGATATTGTTCATCAAGTATTCCAAGTTCTCTCCTTAGAACATAGAAAGTATCCTGTGGAAGGAGCTTGGTGAAAATATCTGCTAATTGTTTAGAGGTTTCAACAAATTCAAGCACGCAATCACCTTTTTGAACATGATCACGTAAGAAATGATGTCTAATTTCTATATGCTTGGTTCTAGAATGCAAAACGGGATTCTTGGATAGGTTT
>NW_017727765.1:197559-198211 GCF_001865875.1 Lupinus angustifolius | reverse complement strand
ATAGGGATCTTTTCTAGTTTAAGACCAAAGTCCTTAAGTTGCTGCTTCATCCAAAGGATTTGAGCGCAACACACACCGGCGGCAATGTATTCCGCTTCGGCGGTGGACAAAGCAACATAGGCTTGCTTTTTACTATGCCATGCAACTAATAAAGTGCCCAACAAGTGACAAGTACCACTAGTGTTTTTCCGATCCAATTTACATCCGGCGAAATCGGAGTCGCAATATCCCACCAAGGATAGTGAGGCATCCCGAGGATACCATAATCCCATATTAGTTGTTCCTTTTAAATATCTCATGATTATTTTAACAGTTATATAATGTGGTTCCTTAGTTAAATACTGAAATCTAGCACACATGCATACACTAAACATGATATCAGGTTGGCATGCAGTTAAGTAAAGTAATGAGCCAATCATACCACGATATTTTGTTACCTCTATTGCTTTTCCTTTTTCGTCCTTATCTAGGTAGCAAGCAGATGCCATAGGAGTGGAAGCTTCCTTACATTTGTCCATTTCAAATTTCTTGAGTAGCTCTTTGTAGTATTTTGCCTGATGGATGAATATCCCACTTTCTAGTTGCTTTATTTGAAGTCCTAGAAAGAATGTGAGTTCTCCCATCATAGACATTTCGAACTCTCCCTGCATCA
>NW_017727765.1:195280-197459 GCF_001865875.1 Lupinus angustifolius | reverse complement strand
CTTCATCGGTTGCTTTCTCATTATCCATATCCTTTGAGTATGCTTCCTCTAAAGCACCTGCAACATCATTAGACATGACCTTTCTCTTCTCTTTCGGAGATGATTCATCAAATTGAACATGGATAGACTCTTCTACTTGCATTAAATATTTATTAAACACTCTAAAGGCTTTGCTATGCATCGAGTACCCCAAAAATATTCCTTCATCGGCTTTTGAATCAAATTTTCCTAAAGCCCGCTTTCCATTATTTAAGATAAAACGTTTGCATCTGAAAGCGTGAAGATGGGATATGTTTGGTTTACGGCCTTTCAAAAGTTCATAAGGAGTTTTATTTATATTAGGCCTTAGAAGTACTCGATTTATGACATAGCATGCAGTATGCACTGCATCTGCCCAGAAATATTTGGGGATATTACTTTCATTGAGCATTGTTCTGGCCAATTCTTATAGAACACGCTTCTTTCTTTCAACAACTCCATTTTGTTGTGGAGTGCGAGGAGCAGAGAATTAATGTAAAATGCCATGCTTATCACATAATTTATCAAACTGAAAGTTCTCAAATTCTCCCCCGTGATCAATACGTATATATACTATTTTCAGGTTAAGTTGGTTTTGGATTTGCTTAGCAAGATTTTTAAAGGATTTGAACGCATCGCTTTTAAATAATGTCCATATAAATCGGGAGAAATCATCAACAATAACTAAGGCATAATAGCTACCTCCAAAACTCATGATTTGTGATGGCCCAAACAAGTCCATATGGAGCGACTCCAAAGGCCTTGAAGTGGAGATCACATTTTTCTTTTTAAAAGAGTTTTTGATTTGTTTGCACTTTTGACAAGTGTCACAAATCTCTTTGGTTTTAAAATTTAGTTTTGGTAGCCCCTCAACTAGTTCGTTTGATGATAATTTATCTAGATGTTTTACATGGATATGTGCAACGCGTCTATGCCAAAGCCAGATGTCATCTTCTTTTGAAATAAAACATTTTGAAAACAATGTAGTGACATCATCCAAATTAACCATGTAAATATTATTTATACGATGACCAACAAATTTAACATTATTAGATAAAATGTCACGAATAATACAACACTTAGAATCGAAAGATACTCGGATACCTTTGTCACAGAGTTGGCTTATGCTCAAGAGATTATGTTCTAATCCTTCAACATAGAGAACATTTTCAATAAGAGTCTAAGATGAATTTCCAACTGTTCTGGTGCCAAGAATCTTTCCCTTGTTGTTGTCTCCGTACGATATGTATCCTTTACCTTTAAGTGAAAGATCCAGGAAGTTTAATCTATCACATGTCATATGTCTCGAACACCCGCTGTCTACGTACCATTTCTGCCCTTGTGTTCGAAGACATACCTGCAAAAAGATCACTTGCTTTTCTCAGGTACCCAATTGATATTGGGTCCTTTTCTGTTAGTAATCGGGGAGTCATCTCCCTTCTTTATCCACATATAAACGCCACTAGGTACACCGTACTTTCTAGTGTAACATGAATATGAAGTGTGACCATATGCACCACAGTAAAAACATGTAGGTGTGTGCTTGTGATATTTATTTTTAGGACGAGCTACAGGTTTTCTATATGGTCTTTTGTTCCTAGTAGGGCGAGTATAACCTAGTCCTGTATGATCACCAACGTTTCTTGTTTGACTTAGCATAGTGTCTAATTGTTGTTGACTGTTTGTGAGACGTGTGAGTTTTTCTTTAAGTTTGAAATTCTCTTCTTGCAAAGTCTCGCAAGTCTCACAGACAGGTTTTTGACATAAATTATTTTCAGAGCAGTTACATGTGCTACAGGAATAGATGATGTCTAATGTTTCGTTTTCTAGTTTCAATTCATCTAATTCTTTTTGTAGTTTGCTTATTTTTCTTCCTTTTGTAGGATTAATCTTTTTCTATCAACATTTATCCTAACCAATTTTTTTAGTTCATCATGTAACTCGACATAAGCCTCATATAAAACATCATAGGGAGGTGAGTCATCAGAAATGGATAAGGTGTCAGAATATATCTCATGTTTATCATCCTGTGTGCTTGAATTGCCATCATTGTCAGATCTAGCCATCAGACATACCTTTGCTGACTCCCCCTCACAAGAGGTGCTTGATGTCGTTTCCTCCTCAGGTACATCCCATACGATGTAGGCTTTCTTAGATTTGA
>NW_017727765.1:194878-195180 GCF_001865875.1 Lupinus angustifolius | reverse complement strand
AGATCGGAGTCAGATTCATCATCATCTTTATCTTCTTTTGTTTTAGAGGTCGTAGCCTTCAATGTGATGCTCTTCTTCTTCCGATCAGAATCCTCATGTATCTTTAAGCGCCCCAATTGCATCCCGTGCTCTTGAAGCTTTCCAAACAATGTGGCTAAAAGCATGGAGTCCAAATCTTTGGATTCCATAATTGCAGTTACTTTCGGCTGCCATTTCCTGTCAAGGCAACGTAAAACTTTATTAGTTAATTCTCCTATGGCAAAACATTTATCTAGAGCAACTAAATGATTCACAATATGAGT
>NW_017727765.1:194215-194778 GCF_001865875.1 Lupinus angustifolius | reverse complement strand
ATAAAAATTTGCATGCGGACTTTCCAGTAGGCATACCCTTCACCACTGAATATAGGTGGTCGGTTAATGGATGAACCATCACCACCAAACGGGTTTGTAGAACCCATTATATTTCCCTTAGGATCACGAATACGCGGTTGAGCTAGCACTTCGTACTAGCTCTGATACTACTTGTTAGGTATTAGTGGCTAAAATACACCTAGAAGGGGGGGTTGAATAGGTGTAGCGGTCAGAGAATCCGATTTTCGCAAACAACATATAATGTTGAAAAACCCGCAGTTTAATCGATTAACATAGAAAGAATAATCGATTAACTGCAGCTTCTTAATCGATTAAAACAGCTCAGATCGCACAAACAGATTCAGTTTCTTGTACGACTAGCGACTGAGATTGAAGCAAATATACAGAGCTAACAGATATATCGGAGTTACAACAGTACATTATAGAAACAGATTATTACAGTTAATACAACTATATAAAGTAATCGATTAAAGCAATAAAGAGAGTAGGGAAAGAAAAGCGTGCAACAAGGTTTTTATCCTAGTTCGTTTGCGGGTCCACTT
>NW_017727765.1:183641-194115 GCF_001865875.1 Lupinus angustifolius | reverse complement strand
TCTATTAAATTCTTGGTTAATCGATTAACGAGATACAAAATTGTAACTGATTCGGTTTTCCAAGTTTTCTGTTCCAACTGCTTTTCAAAAACTTATGTTAATCGATTAAAACTTACCTTAATTGATTAACTACATATTTCTATGTATGTTTTTAAATTGCAATACTCAAATACGTTATGCACTTAACTTATACATGTTCAACACTAAGTTTATGCCTAGGATGCACAGATAACATGTATATATATTATGCATGAACATATTATGAATGTCATATCTCAAAATAAAATGATTTAACGAATTATGTATATGAGACATGTATTGAGTTTACCTAAGCCTTAGACTCAACCTAAACTAATTACTAGTCTAAGTCTAATACCAATCTTGAGGCTTAAGCACGTTGATTTGTTGATGATCTTCAAGCTCTTATGAAACACAAATTGTCCTCATCAAAACACATAGTGGGCAACCTTTCCAAAGTGCTCCTCTTCACATGCGCACTGTCAGAAGTTTCGTTTGTTAATAAAATGAACCCGAAATGGAGTAAATAAATAAAGGTCACTTAAATTTATTTTTATTTTGTTCTATATTTATTTATTTGTTTCTAACAACTAACTATTCATCACTTTTTTACATTAGAATACCATTAAACCGATGTGGAATTTATTCCACAAAACCGAGATGTTATTCAGAGGTACTTAATAATTATGTAATAAGGGATTGCTTCGATACCATTGTACCGACGTTAGAATTTATTCTAACAAAGTCGAGATGGGGAAAAGAATGCATAACTCATTCACATGATTATTAAGAAGTTGTAACTGGAATATTCTTGAAACCATTATACCGACGTTGGAATTTATTTCAACAAGGCTGAGATGGCGAACAAAGAATAAAACCGAGTTCACTTACTTAATCAAATAAAAAGAACACACTGAAAATGAGAGTAATAACCTTTCAACAAACTGGCACTAATGTCAGGACGATTTGTTGAGGGGGAAAACCTCTCGACGAATAAAATTCTTTCAACAAATTGGCGTCGTTGCTGGGGAATTGCTTAAATAATAGAACATTTCATATTTATATTCATTCATCAAATAATTGTGCATAAATTTATTTTTGATTTTGTAAACATCATTTTGAATTTGTACACGAAAAATGTAAATTATGTTTTCTTTACATACTAATCTCTTTTCTTTTGAAAATGGACAAAACGGTTCGTTTTGATCTCAAATTTTCAGAAATGGACCAACATGTTGATTTACAACAAGAAATTGAGCAATTCATCAAAGAATTTCAACTCAAGTCAATTCGTTCCATCAAAAACTTCAAGATCAGCCTAAACAAACAGAGCAAGTTTTTGGTGTAATGATTGTGAAAACAATCAGAATCTCTATGCCTTCCAATCAACTCACACTTAGCACGACGAACTGGAGAAATTCTCAACCAGTTCATGCAAACCACTATCAACTATCAGCAGAACATCAGTGATGCTCTCACTAAAATAGAAGAACAAATCAACAACCTGACAAGAACTTATCTAGTCAAGTCAGAATGTTGTGAAAGTATTACAACTCGAAGTGGGAAGATAGTAGGTGGAGTTCGAAAAAAAAGAGAGATTATAAGAACAAAATAAAAATAAAGAAGAAAAAGAAAAAGAGACTAGTGATGTAATAAAAGAAGAAAAACAACACCCACTAGTACAGAAAAAAATACCCTACCCGGTAGCTCCATTAAAAGCCAAGAAAGAATAATAGTTCGCAAGATTCATGGAAATATTCAAAACTCTACAGATCAACATCCCATTTGCTGAGGCCTTGGAGCAAATGCCAATTTACTCCAAGTTCATGAAAGAACTTTTATCCAACAAATAGAGTTATCAGGAAAAGGAAGTTGTTTCACTTAATGCCACTTGTAGTGTTGTTCTTCAGGCAAACATTCCTCATAAATCAAAAGACCCAGGCAGTCTGACCATTCCTGTCACTATTGGAAATGTGTCCGTAGGAAAAGCTCTCGTTGATTTGGGAGCCAGTGTGAGTCTGATGCCACTCTCAATGATGAAAAGAATTGGAGGAATACAATTAAAATCAATCATAACTAAAATGAGACTTACATGCATAAATACATGATTTACATGCACATGCATACATACATGATTTACATGCATATGCATACATACATGGTAATATGTTTTGAATGCATTTAAAAAGAGTTTTAAATCATACATCATTCAAAGACATGCATCATGCTTTTACAAATCATGTAGGAGGTTCATTCATTATTAAAAATATATTTTAGAAAACCATGTAAAGCTCAAACTTTTATATCTTTAGGAAAGATTTTCTAAGTGTTCTTTCAAGAAAAGAAAATGGTGAATCTTTACAAGATACCCATTAAGCTTTCACTGTCAAATCTGTGAAAGCTCACTTATTGTATTTATGTATTTGTGAGATATTTTAGGGGTTCTTAGATTCGTAGAAGATTGTAAAATCTGCACATTAAGGTCGATATGTAACTTGAAGAATTTATTAGACTTAGGCAATAACACATTATTTTGGTGTGTTGTATCACCAAAGAAAGAGAATAACTTTGGGAAAACCCTAGTTGCGGTTAGGTACGTGTCTTTGTGAGAAGCAAGAGGTCTTGGTTTTAAGCGATACTTAGGCTGGGGCTAGAGTCACGAAGGGTGAGGCATCCTAGTAGCCGAGCTTTGTAGTCAAACCAAAGTGGGGGTTTAAGATCCAAGAAAGGAACATCTTGATTCTTGTATTGGAATTGTGTTTGTAAGAAACATTGAAGATTCCACAACGAAGATAAAATCTTCCAATATCAGAACGGAAGGCCTGGATGTAGTTTGCAGTGGACAGCAAACGAACCAGGATAAGAAACCGAGTCTTATTCTTCTTTCCCTTATCTTTTTACATTTATGCATTACTTGATTTATGTAACTTGACATACATATAAATCTGGCATAATTGCATATTTGTATTGTGCATTTACTGTTCTTAATTGTCTGTATAATTACATGTAAGTATGGTTGAATCTTGGTAATCTTGGATGATCGAAAGAATTTTGTTTAGACTATAACTGAACCAGATAATCGATTAAGTGTTTAGATAATCAATTATTAGCAGATCAAATTAATCGATTAAGTTTAGTAGTTAATCGATTAAGAGCAGATGATTTAATCAATTAAGTATGTCATTAATCAATTAAGCACTGTGTAAATTTGTTTAATTTCTGTGTTTATCGAGCGACGGTCATTGTGTACCGTATTACCTATTCACCCCCCCCCCCCTCTAGGTGAGTGGTAGAGCCCCGTGGGACCAAACACACACTAAATATAATATCGAGTCTACTAGATGTAAGATACAATAAAGATTCAATTATTCTATGATATTTTGTTACCTCAATTGCTTTACCATTTTCATATTTATCAAGATAGTGAGATGATGCCATTGGTGTAAAAGCTTCTTTTGATTTGTCAATATCGAATCATTTCAAAAGATCCTTACAATATTTTGATTGATGAGCAAAGATTCCATTACTCATCTACTTTATCTGTAGCCCTATGAAGAAAGGTAATTCTCCCATCATAGACATCTCAAACTCTCCTTTCATTAAATCCAAAAATTTCTTATACAAGGTATTGTTATTAGCACCAAAAATAATATCATCAATGTAAATTTGTATTAACAATATATCATCTATAGATTTTGATATAAAAAGTGTAGTGTCAACCTTACCTCTCACAAACCCTTTCTAAAAAAGAAATGAACTTAGTATATCATACCAAGCTCTTGGGATTTGTTTCAACCCATATAAAGCCTTTTTAAGCTTAAATACATGATTTGGGTATTTATAATTCTCAAAACTAAGAGGTTGCTTAACATACACCTCTTCTTGAATGTAGTCACTCAAGAAGGCACTTCTTACGTTCATATGGAAGAGTTTGAAATTCATTATTGAAGCATAGGTTAAAAGCATTCTAATGGCTTCCAACTTCACAACAGGGGCGTGATTTTGTCATAATCTATACCTTCCTTATGATTATAACCTTGAGCCACTAACCTAGCTTTGTTTTGGATTATTAAGCATGGTTCATCTAATTTGATGTGACAGACCCATGTTTTTCCAATGATAACATGATCACTTGGCTTAGGGACCAAGTCCCACACATTGTTTCACCCAAACTAGTTTAGCTCTTATTGTGTATATATACCCCAATGTTCCTCTTCTAAGGTCTCATCAACATTCTTAGGCTCAATTTGTGAAACAAAAGCTACAAAATTAAAGATATTGCGTAAAGAGTTTTGGATTACCACTCCCTTAGATATGTCACCTATTACTTTCTCGATAGGGTGGTCGTTCTATGTCTTCCATGCATATCTTACTAATCTGGATTTTCTTCATGTACAACTTGTTCTGTTTCAGTATCTTTTGTGTATGCGTCTTCTAAAGCACCTGAAACATCATAAAAAATAGTCATTCTCATCTCTTTTGGAGATGATTCATCAAAATGAACAAAAACAAATTCTTCTACATGCATTGTATATTTCTATAAACTCTATATGATTTACTATGTGTAAAGCAACCAAGAAATATACTCTCATCAGCTTTTGAGTCAAACTTTCCTAAATGATCTTTTTCATTATTAAGTATGAAGCATTTACAATCAAAGGCATGAAGGTGTGAAATGTTAGGTTCCCGACCTTTTAAGAATTCATATGGCGTTTTAGACAATGAAGGCCTAAGTAATACTCTATTTATCACATAGTAGACAATATGCACCATATCAACCTAAAAATATTTTGGAACCTTACTTTCACTTAATATGGTCCTAGCCAACTCCTCTAAGACCCGATTCTTTCTCTCAACATCTCCCACCTCAACCACATATCTTGGAGTGACTTGAGTCTCCAATTGTAACTATTCTACTACCTTGGTGGAAATAAAATTGTGGGAAGCACCACAATCAATGAGAATAACTACTTCTCTTCCCTTCACACACCCAGTAACCTTCCAAGATTTATTGGATGTTAACCCAGCCATAACCCATAGAGACAGTTGCAGAGAGTGCATATTAGCCACCCCCACTTCCTCACTATCCAATTCTTCCTCCGCCTTATCTTCTTCCTCCAATAAAATCATTCTAAACTACATGTTCTTACATTTATGATCTCTGTTGAAAGGTTCATCATACCTGAAACACAATCCCTTCTCCCTCTTCTCTCTTAATTCAGCTCCAGTTAAATGTTTGAATGTCCCTCCCCTACCCCTGCTTACATCAACTATTTGAGCATTATTCATATTAACAGATGCACTTCCCCTAGAGGATTGGTCTGACTTCCTTTCTATTCCAGACTTAGATTCAAGAGTTATAGACCTACTAGGAAAATTGGATCGAGTAAATCCAGTGGACCTAGCATAATTGTTACTACTCACCTTCTTCTGCAGAATTACATTCTTTTCTTCGATCATAAGAGCTTTATGAATTACCTCAGTTAAATTGGGGTGTTCATAGAGCCTGACTTCTGCCTTAACTTCTTCCTTGAGCCCATTTAAGAAGATTCATTTGAAAAACTCATGGTCAATCTCTCTTAGAGCTCCCACATACTTTTCAAATTCCTCCACATAATCCTCCACTGTCCCTTTTTTTATTAAAGCCAAGAGTTGGAATCTCCTAAACACCGCGATTTTGAACCCTTCCCAAGATTGATGAGGCTTGCACCTGCTCCACCAATTATACCAGCTAAGTTCCTTCCCTTCTAGTGCCATTAGAGTAGCATGCATCTTCTCCTCTTCAGTGACTTCTTTTAACGAGACGTATCTCTCCAACCCGTGGGTCCATCCAAAGGCATCATCCCCCGAAAAAATTAGAATATCCAATTTTCTCCATCTTTCCCTGCCTCTAGGGTTCCCCACTTCGTGTTCTTCCCCGAATTCACTTCCTTCATCATGAACATTAGAAACCCTAGATCTGGTGGTAAGTTGAGCCAGTGTCTCTTCCAACCTCTTCATCCTTGCTTGATTCACTTCATTGTGAATCCTCTATTCTTCTCTCTCCTTTCTTAATTCCTCGCGTTGCAGAATCCATTCTTGAGCATTTATGGCCATACCTCTCGTAGAAACCATGCGCAATTTCACGAATCAGAAGCGTGTGTGATCAGGCATCAGGATGGTGCTCTGATACCAGTGTTAGAACTGGATTTAGTAGATTAAGAAATAGAAGAAGAATGAATGATTCAAGATCACATTGATCTTGAATTGATTCGTATGGCAATATTGAAAATCAATGTGAGTTACACTTTGAGAAGTAAACCTTCATAGAGTAACTGATTCCTGAATCAGTTACTTTCCCTCCCAATCCTAACTGTCTGCAAAGATACCCCTTCACCCTCAACTAACTTCTGTTTATAACCTTCCTTTCCTACCCAACTCAAGCAAAAGCATATTACAATTTTACCCTTTCCCTGCCTTATAGTTTTGGCTTATTTCTCCTATTGTACACATATTTAATAATAGGTTTACCTCGATTCCTAACAATTCGATTCAAGAGCGTTGTCAGTTTATCCATAGCTTCATCTTCGAGGCTGCTATTAGAGTTTGAAGATGGCGCCACTTGTGTAGATGAGCTCTGCATTTTGTTGTATGTAACAAATTCCAATCGGTTAATTTGGAAAAGCAACTATCGTTTGCACATTTGTATGGATAGTTGTAGTACCTTCACGTTGCAGTACTTCTTCAGGTACTATAGTGACTCCTCATATAATCCATAATGATAGAGAAGAATGCTATAATTTCGTAAATCATTTGCATCATTTTTCAGGAGGATAAGGCGTTCACATGCTGAAAATGTAAGGAAAGTATTTGGATTAAGAAAAAATTATAAAAAAATAACTAGATCCAATGTTGGTTGGTAGTTTCTAATATTGCCACCCACAACATCAGCAAAATAAACAGGGGACAAATACGATGAAAAAGATTCAGCACAATGGGAATTTGGGTAGATAAAACTTGTGGAAGTGGGCTAACTCATGGAGCTATCAGGGGTTGAGTAGAACCATACTTTTAAACTGTGCTCATAATCACGGATTCGAGGTTGTGGTTATGTTGTGTTTTCTGCGCTTGTGGAAACATTGGCCGTAATTATGACTGTGGAGAATCCTAAAACTACAATATTGTAGCCGTGATTGTGATTGCAGTCGACATCGTTATTCTATTGCTTAACTTAAAACTCAATATTGGTACCAAAAAGCAATCAAGAAAGTAGCAAATAGCATTAACTCATGCCAAGGCACTTGCTTGTATGGAAATTGTTCTTCCTTCTGAATAGCCAATACTCACTAATATACCTATTTCTTATGAAACTGTAACTAGAAATTAGATTAGATGATAATCAGTAGGTTCAAACTGTGAGAACATGATACAAGTAGCATGAAGCTGAAAAGATGATCTCTGCATGTAAAGAAGGTAAACCAGTCTCTTCAAGAAAGATTGAGAGATATCATAATATCTTGAAAATTTTCAAAAATTGAAAAGTATTACGTCTGTATATTTTCTGGAATCTGGATAACAAAATGTTCTTTTGGGCTTTTCTTTTAAGTCTTTGGCATAATAAAAAGATAAGTACTTTGAAATGTAAGAGGAAGAAACATTGGAGAAACAACCCAAGTAAGGAAACTATGAGAGACGAGAAAGTCCATCAGAATATAGTGAAGGGAAACTACAAATTTGACTTGCAAGTTGAAGGCTTCACAAAGCTCATTAAGAAGGAACCGTAAAATGATACTTAACTTTGGCATCATGAGCAAAGGCTAAAGCCTCCACAGAAATAATAGAAACTAATATTCTCCGGTAACTCTGGAAGACTAAGGACATGTATACCAATGTTTAAGTACAGCTAACCAAACAGATGATACCCTTTTCCCCATTCTACAGCCTCTACTCTTGCCTTTCCCAAAAAACAAGTAAAATGAGAAGATACATGAGAGGCTTGTAACCAGCTTTGTATACCCACAAAACAGATTCCTAAAATGGAAATTTTGGTTTCTCTCTTTCTTTACTGTAGCAACATCTAAAATGAAATTACAAACGCAATAACAGGGAATCACTAAAATTCAGAAGCCTAATATGTTCCTTCAACAAAATCATAAAAATGAAAATCAAGTTATCAACAATTTAAGATCTGCACATACAGGCCAAAATAAGTGCTAAAGGCAGACTAAATCCCGGTAAAAAGTCAATAATGGTCGAGTTTAGCAGAGTTAAAAGTAACACACTTTGACAGGGACTCAAAAAGCATGCCAAAGTATAGGTAGTCAATAGCGCGTGATAGTGGCACAGGTTTTCATCTGTTCCCCACGATGCTAGATAGCGGGTAGATGGTTGTAGCGCCCGTCGAAGGTCAAATAGCGGTGGAATCGCTACTCACAGCCCGCTATGTTAGAACTGGTAGGTCTAGGTAAATGAATTGAATAAGATAATTGAATTATGAATAGGGACTGTAGAATTAAATAGATGTTGAAGAGATACAAGAGTTTAGAAGAGAATGTCAAAGAAACCCTCAATAACTGATTTGCTTCAAATCAGTTACTGCCCTCACAATTAGTTCCCAAAAAAACTAACTATTACAATACTCCTCTTTCTATTTATACATTTTCTTCCTAACTAACTACTGTAACAACATTCTAACAACTATTGTCTTCTCAACTACTTTTTATTTATCCTAACATATACAATTTTAATAACAAGTCTCTTCATGTTAATACCCCTTAAAAGATTCACCTTATCCTGAAGGGAAAAACGAGAAAAAAAATTGTATACTTGCAGCAATTTCTCAGGAATTGTTGTAGGTAGAAAGATAATCCCACTTCACCAAGACTTCAATTAATCTCTCTTGATTTTCCCTCATATCAACTATATCTTTTGGTTCCACCTCCAATTTATATTCTTCATTAAACAATGATGGGAGAGGTGGAGGTTGACTTGGTTTAAGGGTCTTTTTTAGTAGAGATACATAAACACAAGGTGAATCTTAGCATGATTAGGTAACCCAAGCATGTATGCTACTGGTTCAACCTTACTGATTACTTTATAAGGACCAGAGTACCTTGCTACTAGTTTAGCACAAGGTCTAGAGGCCAATGACTTTAGCATGTAAGGTTGAATTTTCAAGTACACCTAGTCCCCCAACTCGAATTCCACAAACCTTCTAAGTTTATCAGCATGCTTCTTCATC
This sequence comes from Lupinus angustifolius, assembly GCF_001865875.1. Classification (NCBI taxonomy): domain Eukaryota; kingdom Viridiplantae; phylum Streptophyta; class Magnoliopsida; order Fabales; family Fabaceae; genus Lupinus; species Lupinus angustifolius. Next base: position 184,877 of record NW_017727765.1, on the reverse strand, counting down.
TGGTCTTAGGCTTTTAATAATTCCCGCTTAAGCTCCCCTAGGATTATGTCTCTTCTTTGCAACAATTGATTCATTTCTTCTACTTTAGATGGAAACTCTACAACCTTCAATAGCATAGGAGGATTTCTACCATATAAAGCATTAAAATGGGTCATACCAATGGAACAGTGATAGTTGGCGTTGTATCAGAATTCCGCTCAAGCCAACCACTGCACCCACTGTTTGGGCCTTGGCCCTGCAAAACACCTTAAGTAACCCTCCAAACACTTGTTAACCACCTTTGTCTGTCCATTTATCTGAGAATGATATGAAGTACTTAGCTTCAATTGAATTCCAGACACCCTAAACAATTTCTTCCAAAAGTTGCTTAGAAAAATTGGATCCCTGTCTGAGATCATAGCTGTAGGAAAAACATGTAATTTTAAAACCTCATTAACAAATGGATTATCTATGTCATTGGCAAAAAAATATGACCCAAGGCATAAAAATGAGCATACTTGGATAATCTATCCACCACCACCAGTGACGAATCTAGGACCTAGATGTAGGGTGTGCAATATGAAAGTGCGCATGTCAAGAGGAGCACTTTGGAAAGCTTTCTCACTATATGTTTTGGTTTTGATGAGGACAACTTGTGTTTATAAGAGCTTGAAGATCATCAACAAAGCAACGTGTTTAAGTCTCAAGATTGGTATTAGACTTAGACTAGTGATTAGTTTAGGTTGAGTCTAAGGCTTAGGTGACTCAATACATGTCTGATATGCATAAAACTTTAAATCATTTTAGTTTTGAGATATGTCATTTAAAATATGTTCATGCATCACATAAATACATGTAATCTGTGCATCCTAGGCATAAACTTAGTGTTGAACATGTATAAATTAAGTGCATAACGTATTTGAGTTTTGCAATTTGAAAATACACTTGGAAATAAGCACTTAATCGATTAAGATGTGTTTTAATCGATTAACATAAGTTTTTGAAAAGCTGTTGAAACAGAAAACTTGGAAAAACAGAATCAATTACAATTTTGTAACATGTTAATCGATTAACCAAGGTTTTAATCGATTAACTGGGCTGCAGAAGTGATTCTTTATAAACTGCATTTTCAGAACTTAAGCCATAACTTGCATGTTAGATTTTAAGAGAGTTAGAGCATTTTTCGTGTTAATTGCTGCATCTATATGACATTGCATTTGTGAGATTAGAAAAGAGAGAATTCTATGCTTTAGGATT
>NW_017727765.1:137045-183541 GCF_001865875.1 Lupinus angustifolius | reverse complement strand
CTTGTAAAACATTATTTCAATTATAGTGAAGAAAAATCTCCCAGATCAGCCGGGAGGCCTGGATGTAGTTTGCAAGTGGACACGCAAACGAACCAGGATAAAAATCGTGTTGCAGGCTTTTTCTTTCCCTCTCTCTCTTTATTGCTTTAATCGATTACATTGTATAGTTGTTTTAATTGTAATATTCTATTTCTATACTACACTATTGTAACTCTGATATATCTGTTAGCTCTGTATATTTGTTTCAATCTCGGTTGATTGTCGTGCAAGAAGCCGAATCTGTCTGTGTAATCTGAGCTATTTTAATCGATTAAGTTGATTGCGTTAATCGATTATTCTGTGTCTGTTAATCGATTAATCTGAGGTTATTTCAGCATTATTTGTTGTTTGCGAAAAGCGGATACTCTGACCGCTACACCTATTCACCCCCCCCTTCTAAGTGTATTTTAGCCACTGATACCTAACACAATATATTAAAAATTAAGATAATTAATTTCTATGCGATTTCACATTTTGAAATCATTGAATGATCAATTCATTTTCAATGTTGTTGAGCAATATTCGCTAAATATAAGTTGCTAGACAATCATTAATAAATTCATATTTCATTCTACTATGCAACCTATTTTTTATAATTTTCATAGTTGAAAAAGAATACTTTCTATGGTTGTAATGCTAACTTCAAAAGAAGATAAACTAATAGGTAAATAATGTGTCTTCCACTTTTAACCAACTTACCATAAAGATTATTTATTCCTTTCAAATAAGAAAATTCAACACTGCTATATATATATAAATGATTTAAGTCTCAAGTTAATTATCAAATACCGTCAATGTTGTTGAACAAAAATCAGGTAGATAAAACTTTGCAAATTCAATTAGTTTTGTCATATCAAAACAAGAGAATAAATCGACTAGACTCAAACAAGATATTCAAAGAAGCAATTGGATATTTGTCTCAGAGAAACGATCATGAAGTTATTTTAAGTTGTATATCCATAATCTTATAAAATATTGAACACAATAATAATTATTTTATTTTTCACGAAACATGTCATTTTACAAAATAAATAAATTTTGGACTAGTAGAGTTATAAAAAAATTGTAAAATCTATGTATTATTAGTATAAAGATTTATACATAGTCATTATATCATCCACAATTTATTTGGGTTATTTTTTAAAGAGTTGATAATGATTAAATGTAGATGGTAGATAATATAGGAACTGTATATAGAACTCATATAGTGTCATTATATACACTTTTGTCTATAAATAATAATATATATTTTTTCTAAAAAAAATGTCCAGGGTGTGCATTTGCACACCCTGCATTCTACATAGCTTCTTTAATGACCACCACAAAGAAGGTGTCTCTTCCCTTGCTTCTAGATAAACTCCCAATAAAATCCATTGACACTTCCATCCAAACCTGAGTGGGTATAGGGAGTGGTTATAGCAAATCCTCTAGGAGTGAGTGTAGAATGTTTGTATCTCTGACAAACCTCACATTCCTCTACAAATCTTTTGATATCCCCCTTCATCCCAAGCCAATATAAACAAATTTTTACTCTTTTTTATAGGTTCTGAAATAACTAGAATGACCCTCCATAGGAGACTCATGACATTCCTTTAGAATCAAAGGAATTATGTTGGATTTTTTGGCTAGCACTAGTTTTCCTTTGTACAACAATAATCCCCCTTTAAATTCAAACCATTCATGAGATCCTGATGCTACAATAAGGTCTTGAATCATCTTCTGCCCTTTGGAGTCATGTTCCACCTCTTATGTCCAAGCTTCTACTTCACCCATATTCACCAAAGAAATTGCATACATACCCTTCCTGGACAAGGCATCAGCAACACAATTTTGCTTCCCTATTTTGAATTGGACTTCAACATCCACTCCAATCAGTTTCACTGCCCATCTGAACTGTTCCTCTGTGAAAAGTCTTTGAATCATTGAGAAAATTGAGACACCTTTGGTCAATTCTGATGAGAAAGTGCCTCCCTAACAAATAGTGCTTCCACCTATGAACAACTTTTATTAATACCATCAATTCCCTCTCATACACTGACTTTTGCTGACCTTTCAAAAATAAACCCTGACTCTAGAAGGCTAATGGCTAACCTTCTTGCATTAAGACAACTCCCAAACCCTTATTAGAGGCATCAGTCTCAACTATAAACACGTTAGAGAATTCTGGCATTGCCAGCTTAGGTAGATCAACCATGGTTGCCTTGAGGGTTTCAAAAGCTAAGGTTGTTGTCTCATCCCATTTGAAACTATTCTTATTCAATAGGTCAGTTAGAGGCTTTGCCTTCCTTCCATCATCCTTTACAAATCATCTATAATACCTAGTGAGTCCTAGGAACCCCCTCAATCCTTTGATGTCTTTAAGGTAGGCCAAGAGCTCATAGCTTCTACCTTTGCTTGATCAGCTTCTACCCCTTCTACTGAAACAATATGCCCTAATTATTCCAACATGTTTTGAGCAAAAATGCACTTCTTCCTGTTAGCTTTGAGGGAATTCAAATACATAACTTCTAAGACTTGCCTGAGATGTTCACTATGTTCATATATAGTCTGACTAAACACCAATATGTTATCATAGAAGACCAACACAAATCTCCTTAGAAAAGGTTTAAGTACTTCAATCATCAATGCTTAAAAAATAGAGGGTGCATTTGTTAGGCTAAAGGGCATTACCACAAAGTCATAGTGCCCCTCATGTGTTCTAAATGTTGTCTTCTCAATATCTTCTTCCTTCATTCTGATATGGTTGTATTCAGACTTTAAATCCAGTTTAGAGAAAACTTTAGCCCCTCCCAATTATCCAATAACTCTTCTATAATGAGAAAGAGAAATTTATTAGGGATAATAATCTTGTCAAGTTCTCTATAATCCACACAACCTCCACCCTCCATTTTTATTCTTAAATAACATTATAGGGCTAGAATAAGGACTTATGTTAGACTTGATGACTCTACCTTGCAGCATCTCCATCACTAACTTCTCAATCTCATTCTTCTGGTAGTGAGGGCATTTGTAAGGCCCGATATTAGGAATATCAGCCTCTTCCTTGAGGTGTATAGCATGATTCTGTCTCCTTTTAGGTGGAAGTCCTTGGATATTGTCAAAAAATATTTCAAATTGTTGCAACACCTCTACAATAACCCCTGGAACTTCTTGTGAGATAGTTGGATTCCCCTCTTTTTTCTAAATAAGAATCATTTCTCTTCCTCCTTTAAAACCTACATGAAAGCCCCTAGGGATAGTTGAGTTTTGATTAAAGCAAGATCTCCTCTGATTCTATGCATTGTGTTTCCTTTCTTTAGGATCAATTCCAGCTTACCAAAATCAGCCTTGACTTCACCCAAACTAGCCAACCATTCTAAACCTTACACAAGATCTACTCCCTTCAATCCAAACAAATAGAATTGTTGTACCACTTCCAAGCCTTGTAAAATCAACTTCACAACATTGCACTTCCCCCTACATTGGATTCTACGTCCATCCCCCACCTCAACAATATAAGCAGGTGTATCTTGTACTTTGAGTTGCAAATTTTCCACCAATTCTTAAGAGATGAAATTGTGGGAAGCTCCACAATCTATCAAGATCACCACCTCCCTTCCTTCTAACTCCCCTGCTACCTTCCAAGATTTGTTAGAAGTGAGTCCAGCCTAGGCACACAAAGACAGTTGTAAAGAGTTCAAATTTGCCCAATCTGGGTCCCCACCTTCTAAACTCTCCCCATAATCCTCTTCTTCCATCACAATCATTCTAATTGTCCATTCTTGCATCTGTGTTCTCTACTGTAGGGCTCATCACACTTGAAATAGAGCCCTTTCTCCCTCTTTTCCCTAATCTCAGCTCCACTCAAGTGCTTAAACCCCTCCTCTAGTTCTAGTGTTGTCTATGGTTGGTGCAGACCCAAAATTTCTAGAAACACTACCCACAGAGGATTGAATAGTCCTCTTATCTTCCCAAGGCTTTCATTCCACAATCACTGACTTACTAGGAATATTGTTTCTATTAAAGCTAGTTGATCTTGAATAGTAACCAGTATTGCGTTTTCTATTCAAGATTATATTTTTTTCCTCTATGATAATGGATTTTTGTATTATCTCAGATAAGTTGGGGTGCTCATATAGCCTTACCTCTACTCTCACCTCCTCTTTAAGTCCATTGAGGAAAATTCTTTTAACAAAGTCTGGGTCTATTTCCTTTAAAGCTACTACATATTTTTCAAATTCTTCCACGTATTCCACCACTGACCCTTGTTGCTTTAATGCTATAAGTTGCTCATATGGATTCTGGACTAAGGAGGATTGATTTTTTTTATTATAGCCAACTTGAAGCCCTCCTAGGATGACTGAGGGTTGCATTGGCTCCACCATTGGTACCAATTGAGAGCCTTCCCTTCCGAAGCCATCAAAGTAGCCTGCAATTTCTCCTCTTCATTAACTTCCTTCAACACAAAGTACCTTTCAAGCTTGTTGTCCATCCATATGCATCCTCCCCTGAGAAAATTGGAATATCCAATTTTCTCCATCTATTTCTTCCCAAATTCTCACTAATTTCACGATCTCCCCCAATTTCACTTCCTTCATCGTGGGAACGAGTACCCCTAGGTCTCATAGTGAGCTGAGCCAAAGCTTCCTCCAATCTTTTTTTTATGGCCTCAGTCAACTAAATTCGTATTCTCTGTTCTTCCCTTTCTCGTCGCATTTCCTCCCTCTCTTGCATCCAATCCTCAGCACTCCTTGCCATACCTCAAATTGACACCATACGCAACTTATTTGTGGTTGAATTTTTTCAAAGGGCACCAAGAATCTTGGTGCTCTGATACTAGTGTTAGGATTGGTAATTCTAAGTAAATGAATTGAATACGATAATTCAATTATGCATAGGGATTCAAGATCAATGTGATCTTGAATTTTTAGATTTGAATAGATGTTGAAGAGGTACAAGAGTATTAGAAGAGAATGTCAAAGAAACCCTTAATAACTGATTTGGTTCAAATCAGTTACTCCCCTCACAATTAGTTCCCAAAAACAACTAACTATTATAATAATCCTCTTTCTATTTATAGATTTTCTTCCTAACTCACTACTGTAACAACATTCTAGCAACTATTGCCGTCCCAACTTTTTATTTCTCCTAACATATACATTTTAATAAGAGGCTTGGGCCTCTTCCTATCATGCTATGTGTTTTGTTGCAAGTGAAACCCAATTTTAGAGGGGAAGATTCTTAATTTCTCTTTTTTAAATACTTGGCAGGTTTTTCCCCTTGGGTTTTAGGTAATTTCATGTTCCCCTTGTTGTTGAAAGAGTTTTTGTTGCTACTTATTGAGGCAAACTTCTGATTTATTCATTTAAGGACATGTGAATTTTTTACTCGCCGTCTCGGCTTCGTTGGAATAAATTCCAAGGTCGGTATAATGGTTTCAAGAATGTTCCTTTAATCAAAAACTTAGCTTTATTAAATTATCAACAACTTCATATCATCTCGGCTTTGTCGGATTAATTTCAACGCTGGTATAATGGTATGAATTTATCAAATTAACACAAGTGATAATGAGCGATATTTATTTTTGTTTTCCTTTATTAACCAAACTACTTCCTTATGGAAGGTTGGTAAATAATAAATAAATAAAGAAATAAATAAATGTTAGTTGTAGAATTTAAATGATAGAAAATAAATGTTAGTTATGGAAAATAAATGACAAAAAATAAAAGTTAGTAGTTAGATCACTCATTATGACTGTGTATTTTTCCTTTTCACAAAGATACAATTTATGAATTAAATTTCACTTTGATTCAAGGTTTCTTTCTTTGTCAACAAATAAAATTTATAAGTTAACACTTTACAATTTTACATTGACATCTCTTTCAAGATTCAATTGTTGTATAGTATAGGGTTATGTCAAACCACAAGGAATTGCCTAATAGGACATCATTACAAACATGTTATATCTATACTATATATAAAGCCAAAACTTGAAATAACTTCCCTCATGGTGTAATTCTCATTTCCTATTTTTCCCTTCACATTATTTAATTTTTCCAAAAAAACTATATAATCCTAAACAACCATCACCAATACATTAATTAACCACATATCCCACCTTAAATTAAACATTATCATAAACACAAAAACACTAAATACATTCTAATTCAAAAAAAATGAAATATATAAAAATGAAATATGTAGTATCACACAATATTCGCCGGCAAGCACGAAGTGCCTGTACACACTAGTTACTAATAAATATTGAACATATTTTTGGTCTGATTTTGTTTATGAAATGTTAACAAGTAAACAAATAAATATAAACAACTAATATGCACAAATTCTTGAGGAGAGAATTGGTTTGAAATATGGAATTATTTCTAAACATAATTGATTTTGAAAACAATACAAGTTATGTGTTATACTTTTGGTTGATTTCATAGATCATTTCTAAATCCTTCATCTAGTGTCCTAGAATGATAAGATGATTTTCAAACCTTTTTTAATACAATAAATAATAGTTAAGCACCACTCATCGGAGTAGGTTGTCACACTCCACTTCAGGCTCCATTAACATCATTTAGCCTTGAACATAAATTGCTTAAAATAGATTCTTGATGTAGCAAAGTGAACTAAGGTGTAGGTTATACTTTTTAATTCACTTGTCAACACTTTAAGAATAAGCATTTTTGGATATTTAAATCAAGTTTTAGGTGATCAAGCTAAAACCGCATTAAGAACTTCATAAAGAATCAAAACTTAACCAAAAGTAATAACTTGAATGAATTGAATTCAAAAGATGATACAATTAAAGAGAAGAAATAACTTCACACCATAATCCAAATCAATATGTAGGAGCATGAGCCATCTATCCAAGGATGATATGCTTTTGGACCCAAATGAGATTTCAAAATTATATTTTTGTATCACATTTTACATCTCTTTTCTCCTCTTGAATTAAAGAGAAACAACAAAATAAACTTACCTAAACTACTTTGGAGTAGAAATTCTCCTAGAAATTACAAAGAAGATGTAGAAGAAGAGAAGAATTTGGATTTGAGAGAGTATGTGAAGAATGGAATGTGTATGAATATATGAATTAAATTTAAGCCTTGAAGTGCCTCCTATTTATAGAAGTTTTTTGCCACTGCCAAGCTCATCTTTTCCATCGCCAAGCTCCTCTCTTCCATCGCCAAGCTCCTCTCTTCCATCGCTAAGCAGCTGACCAAGCCCTTCAGCATGGGTTTGGTCACTTGGCCAAGCAGCTTGGTCACCTGCTAGGGGTTGAGTCACCCAAGCTATTTGTGAGCTACTTTCCCAACTATTTAATAAGTACCAAAAATACCTAATTTTCATATACTTTTCATGACACTTATCGTATGCAAAAAGGTGAAAACCAACTTAATTCAACACTTTTTAGATAAATTTTGTATGTTTGAATAATATAATTTTTTGATCGCTTCTTGTCCAAGTTTCCTTTGAATTATGTAGGAAATTGATTAATTCGAAAGAAAGACAAGAATGCATGCCAAATCACAAGCCAAAAGTCCAGAAGAAAATGTTGAAAATAAACAACCTAAGTACGACATGTTGTGTGCTTAAACTTATCACCAAAAGATGACTTAGGCTTGAAGAAATGTACATTTCTTAACCATGAAGAAACCCAAGCTAGGTATGCAAAGAAAAGCATAAACTCAAAATCTTACTTAGACTTGAAGAAATCATGCCTAAAGTGTCAAGTAACCAACTAAAATCAACTCAAAACTCATGAAAAAAAGGTTGCTCCGACTTGAAGAAAGATTGGTTCCTTCACCATGAAGGAACCAAGCAGCTGGGCGTGGACCAGGTGTGAGCTGGGCGGCTAAACAGGTCAAAAACCTAGCCGTGAAGAAAGCTTGGCCAATTCATCAAGCAACTTGCCTATTCTTTGCTGAAAGGCCAAGCTCATGACCTCATGCATTACATATGTTCTGAACAAGAAAGTAGGAGGTGTCACCATACATGTAACCTAGCCCACAATAGGCTGTCCAAGCTAGCTGCCCAAGCTGGGACAAGCTGCTGACTCACCAGCTTTAGTGAGCCTGGTCAGGCGTTGGGCGACTAAATAGGGCAGCTAAAGCTCCCATGACTTTGCCTATAAAAGGCACATCCACCTTCTTAGACACCCTTCTAAATTCAGAATGAGGACAAGTTCAGCTATACTTTCCAGCCAAAAATAAAAATAGTAAAGTAATGTAAAAGGCATCTAAGAAAAATGATATTTTTCTAGGATGTAAGGATGGGATTTTTTCGTATATACTAAAAAGAAAAATATTATTTAGGAGTTTAATATTTAGATATTTTTAGAGTTTTTTATACTATTATTATATTATTTATTGTTCAGATGTATAAATAATAGATAATGTATCAACAATATAAAAATTTCTATATTATTTGTTCATAAATATGCAGGTTCTACTAAAGGATGTGTTATTTTCACTAACACACAATTAGGAGTATTATTGGCAATTTTGATCGTTCTACTTGTTATCATGCAATGTCTATTTAAATTAGGGCAATATGAGCATGCTTGTCAATAAAAATGCATTAAATATTATGTCATATTCACCCTAAATACGAGCTTGCGAGCCGCCTGATATATTTTTAAAAAATAAAACATATGAGAATTTGATATATGTATATACTTATATGCAGTCATATTGAATGAAAACAATAATCTTATATCACATTTTTCAAGTTACACTAAGTACAAAACTAATATTGAAGTAAATTTGGAAATAACCATGAAGGAATTTAAGATTTATTTTAAGAAAGTATGAGTATAAAAATATAAATGTTAGATTTCAACATGTCCAAATCCAATAGGTGGTCGGCTTTGTCTGCAAGAAATGGCTAGGTGAAAATGAATTAATCTAAAGTTATGATGTCAAAATGTAAAATGAAATTGATGCTTGTGTGGAACTTCAAGACCTTAAAATCAGATATTTTTCACTTTCTCTTACTAGTTAATCGACTAAAATTATGCTATAATTGATTATATGTTTTCAAAAACTCATAACCAATTATCATTAATCATTTATAAATGCATACTCAATTGTCATTGTATAATTGATGTATAATCGATTATCTAAAGCGAATAACTCATTTTGTCTAAAACATCTCAATTTAAATCATTTTATATCATGTAAGATCAATAATATGATTATTTTATGATACTTGAGACTCTACCACATTCATCGTAAACCTATAAAATGCAACATAAAACTTAATATAAGAGAATGTTGAGTAAATCCTAACTTTCTTGTTGTCATGAAGACTTGCTTTGACTTTCGTCTTCATCAAAATGCATGATGCATATATTGTTCAATTTTACTTTCAATATACCTTCAATCTCGTGCTTTCAATAGTAAAATTGGAATTCTAGTAAAAACTCAATGTTATTTTTCTCATTTCTCATTTTTACACGGAGATTATGGTATTTTCTGTGAATAAGATTTTGTTTCTGACCTTAGCATGGTTTTGATGTGTGAAGAAGATCTTGCTCCTGACCTTGTGATAAGTGACAAAAATACCTAATTTTCATACACTTTTCATGACACTTATCCTAGGCAAATCATGCAAAACCAACTTCATTCAACACCTTTTACATAAATTGCCATAGTTTGATTATATATTTTGTCCACTTCTTCTCCAAATCTTTGTGTGAAATTTTCTAGGAAAAATTAAAGAGAAGAAAAAATCAAGAAAAATAGTCATGCAAGGAGGTGTCCACATAAGCCAATTTTGATGCACACATGGCAAGCTAAGTGGTTGGCCATAAGCCAGAACCAAAAGCATGAAGTTGCTCACTAAGCAGCTTGGCGTGGACATGCAACACCGCCCAGTTGACCTGACACTAACTTGGCTAGGTCAGGCACAAGCTTTACATGGTCAGACTCAAGCCTAACACAAGCCAACCTTCTGAACCAGGCAGCTTAGCGTGCACCTAGGGACCCCTAGCTGGAACCACACACCTGGCCAGATTAGGATAAGCTGCTCATGCAGGCAGCTCAGCGGGGCCAGCTAAGCAGCTAGGCGGGCTGGACCCAGCAACGGGTCAAATTGACTTAGCAACCAAGCAACTATGACATCATGCATGACCTCACTTGACAAGGCCTCTGAGCACTTTTCATAATAGCCCACAATAGCCTGGCCAAGTAGCTCGCAACTAGCTTTGGTGAGTCAACACCAAGCAGCTGACTAAGCTACTTGGCCATAGACCAAACCCATGCTGAAGGGTTTGGTGTGCCCAACCTGGACAAAAGGAGGGCCAAGCGGTTACTTGGTGCCTATAAATACAGGCGCTCTTCCATACTTGACTTCTTCTCTGTACACACTTCTGGCCACGGTTCCGAGCTAGTCTTTAGGTAAATTTTGTAATTTTCTCTTAGAATTCAAGAGGAGAAAGGATTTGTAAAATGTGATACAAAAGTTAATTTTGTAATCTCATTTGGGTCCAAAAGCATCTCATCCTTGGATAGATGGCTCAAGCTCCTAAACATTGATTTGGATTATGGTGTAATGTAATTTTTTTCTTCATTTGTATCATATTTTGATTTCAATACATTCAAGTTATTACTTTTGGTTAAGTTTTGATTCTTTAAGAAGTTCTTAATGCGGTTTTAGCTTGATCACCTAAAAGTTGATTTAAAGATCCAAAAATGCTTCTTCTTAAAGTATTGAAAAGTGAAATAATAAGTCTTAGTTCACTTGCCAATTCAAAGCTTCTATTTTAAGCAACTTGTATTCAAGGCTAAACAATGTTAACGAGCCTGAAGTAGGGTGTGACAACCTGCTTCGATGAGTGGCAGTTAACTATTGTTTAGTGTATTATGCAAGCTTTGAAAATCATCTTATCATACTAGGACACTAGATGGGGATTTATAAATGATGTTTGGAATTATTCAAAAATTATAACACATAACTTGTTAATGATTCCATATTTCAAACCTATCTTCTCCTCAAGAATTTTGAATATTAGTTTTATGTTTTTCTTAGTTAACGTTTATGAAAACATAACCAAAATCATCAAAAAGTTGTTAATCATTATTTTTGAAGTAGAAAAGTTTTTCTAGACTTTTCCTCCAACATGAATTTGTTTGATTCATGAACGTTGTGAACAAATATGCCTAAACATGACTCTTTCATGATTATGGAAAGCAAAAATTTTAACGTCTCGATTTGCTCACAAAGTGTTTGTAAAAATGACTCAACCAAGTGGTAAAATTTATATAGGAATTTGAGTAAGTTTTTTAGTCAAAAATATTGTTCAAAAATTGAAAACTCTAACCACATTGCATTATGTTTTGTGGCTGGAAATTTTGTTTATATGGCTTAAAAACTCATTTCAAACATTCCTAAAGGAGAAAAAGTCCAAACATGCTCAAAATTATGAATTCTTGCAAGATGTGTGAACTTCGTATTGTATCCCCACTTTTTCATGAACCAAATGCCTTAAAACATTAAAGAAATCTATTTTGATGAGTTAATTAGATTTTGGGGCTGTTTTGGAATATTTGATGAAAACAAAGATTTTGGAAATTTTTACCTGGGCACTTTTTGTGAATATGTGATTTTTTTGCTTGGTTAATTGAAAAAAGTATGATGTTAGGGCTGGTTTGATATGGTTAAAAATATCATAAATTTAGCAAAGCATATTCATAACTTGAACTTTGAAATGAGCCAAAAAACATGAGAAAAATTGTATGCTTACTTGACAATATGTCTTAGAATTTTTGTTTCTAACTCCTAGGAATGGAAAAAAATTGCATTGTAAAATATTATGTAGGAGTGGAAGATTCTTCTCAAGGAAAGACAAGGAAGTCAAAAAGGATCAAAGAAAATCACCAAATTTTTCTCTAAGGATGCCAAACATATGTTCAAGGAGATCACCCTCGAGAAAATATGTTCAACTTGGAAGAGGAAGAATTTGATGGGTTCATGCTCTCGGTGGCAAAATATGGATGGAACAAACTCACAATACCCAAAAAATATGTTCTCTTCGGATGTTGTGAAGCAATTTTATGCCAAATCTATTGTGTCAGGGGAGGCAAGAGCTAATAGATACACTTGAGTCAATGGTAAGAGAGTGTACTATGATAAGTACATGATCAATGATTACCTAGGAAAGCCATGGTCTCCATTCCCAAATTGTGAGCATGACATATGCATGTTTCAACTCAAAATAAGGGCATCTTCTTTGGGGGAAGGCAAATCAAACGATGATGCTCAAGTAAGAAGGAGTTTGTGTTTGAAAGGATTGGAGGTCAACCAAAGTGGCTTAATATTTCGATTTTGTATGAATCAAACATCTCAACTATGGACCATCTTTGTGCTTGCCAACATTTGGCCATCTTCTCATATCTCGGATCTACCTCTAGGCAAGGCCAACCTCATCAACTCCATTTATGAGGAAGATTCCATTGGCATAGCGGCCATCATCTCAGATGCCATTAATGACTGCATATCAAGGGGTATAGCTTCTTTGATTTTACCATCACTTATTATTGTGTTATATTGGTATCAAGAAGTGCTCGGATCTTATGAGGAGATCATGGCACTCAAAACCGAGATCAACACCTATTATGTTCAATCTCATTGCAAGGAAAGAAGCTTGGCCCAAGCTAGGGCGGATTTGAGAAAGAAGTTTGAAGCTATAGGTTCCTTTTCTCAACCATCACGTAGGAGGGCAAGTAACCCCACTTTGGAAGCAATTGTTGACGAACAATATTCCCAAAACCAACAACAAATTGCTTGTTATCGTGGGATTTCAAGCATGTATAGAAGCTTTCAAAGCATCCATGGATCTCATCCAAACTTCCAAGGTGGAACCTATGAGGAGTTTGTTGCTAACATTCAATGGCCGGAAGGAAGATCAGAAGACCTTGATGGAGATGAAGAAGATTGAGCAAAGCAACAAATGCTTCTCTTTACTTTATTTTTATGCATTTGATATTTTGAAAAACTATTTCCATGTTTTTGTACCTTAAACTTTGTTATTTGCTTCCTAGTTTTTAAGTTTATTTTGAATTATGTTGTGTGTTTTAAAACTGTTTGCAAGGTTTTAGTTTAATTGTGTTTTTAATAATTTTCCATATTTATCAAACATATCGTTTCAAAAACAATTTTTTCATTGGCTTGAGGACAAGTCATCATTTAAAGAGGGGGAACATGGTTGATGAATATGTGAAAATTATAAAGAACTTATTAATTTTTTTAGGATACACATTTATTTACGAAGTAATTTGTTTGTCCATAAAAATACAAAAAAATTTTAAAAACCGAATTGAATTGGCTAAATAAAATAAATTAATAAAGATTGCATGATTGGAAAAAATTGCAAAGCACATTTTTAAGATTTCATTTAGCAAAATGAGATATAAGCTTAAACATTTTTTTGTGAAAAATCACATAATGTCATAACAAGAAACTTTTGTGCAAATGGAATTTTAAATTTGTGTAACATGATTGTGGCAAACAATTTTTCAAAACAAAAGTGTAAATCCAAACCAAGTGAGGGAGCGAACCAAATTGATGTGAACCCCAATGAGCCTAACCTTGATTATGATGGCCTTGTAGGCATAAGTGGTCCTATGACTAGGGCCCGGGCAAAAAGGGCTCAAAATGCCCTTGGACAACTCATAGGGTTGATCCATGGTGGTGAGCCAAAAATAGCCCAAGGGGTTTAAAGATGCTTAGTAGCATCTTGGTCCATGGTTCTGACCGAGCCAAAGACGGACCTAGCCACGAGCATGAGACAGGCCATGGATTTGGCACATGCGCCAAATTTGACCCTAGCACGGAGCCAGGCGCATCAGGCATGGAACCTGACCGAGGCAACTCTGACCGAGTTCAGGTCCCTGGCGCACCAAGTGTTGAGCCAGGTGCAGGGCCAATCTAGCCTGGCCAGGACATCTGACCGAGGCGCATGCGCCTAGAGTGCCACTTGAGGCACTAGGCTTAGCCTGGCCGAGTCAGGCCTAGCCAATTTATTTGATATTGAGTATTTTTAATTTTAATAATAAATGTGTGGGCTAATTTTTGTCCAACACTTAGTTAATTTATTTTAAGTATTTTGATCATAAATCTGCCATAAATAATGTCCAGTTTGAAAAATGGCTCGTGGAAGACCAAGCTAAGCCTAAAAGTGTAACCAACACTTTAATGCTTCGACCAACTTTTATTTTTCATGAACAAAAGTTAATCTAACTTAGTCTATTATTATTTGGAAGGTAAATAAAGACTATTGTAGCCTTTGGAGGAGGATTGCTCGACGAGAATTAAAATATGATCGTGGAGGGGCTTAATGGGGCATTTATGGTGCTTAAACACCTTGTCCGGACCGTTGTAGCTTAATTCACCTGGGCACATTTCATCAAGGGGAATCCTAAGTCATTTTCAGAGTTGTTGGAACAAAGATGCTCATGGAGAATTAACATGTGCTCGTTGAAGACCTTAATTGAGCATTGATGGTGCTTTATGGGCGTGTTCTAGCCGTTGGCAGCCTAATTACTTAGTGCATCATTACTCAGATTCCGTCGTGGAATATTCTTTCCTTGACAAAGGGAATCCAATGCCAAGAATAAGTGCACCGAGGACCATTAAGAAGGCCATAACTTCAACAATTCAACATGTGCTGAATTGGAGGTCAAACAAGAATCCTATGAAGCTCATCAAAGCTTAGCTGTGAGAATTATGGAGGCATTAAGTCTCATTCACCATGTGACTTAATTGTAGGTCGTGCACTTAAGAGAAAATGAGATCCTATGCTCTTCACATTACAACTGTGGCATCTAAGGCATCCTAAGCATAAGTCATTATGTTTGTCTTTTAATTGTGATAAAGCACACGAAACACATGTGCTAATCTCTTTACCAACCGAATGTAGTCTAGTTTAGGAATAGATTCATTTGGCTCATGGTATCCTATGTTAGATTACCATGCATTAGCCTCACTATGTATTATTAGCCAACCGTGGGAGCCTAGTGGCCTGCCTATAAATGTAACTCTTTTGCAATGGAATAAACAAGTTAAGTTAAGTTGAATTCCATGTGAATTAAGGATTGTATCCTTGTGAGAGTATTCTCCAAAACTTCTTGGCTGAACCAAGATTCTAAGTTCTTATCAAGAACCAAGTTCTTGTGGCGAGCATCACTTTGGCTTATCAACACCTCAAGAGTTGTGGCGCCTTCACCTCATATTTTCGCTGCCTATTTTAGTCCAAAAGCTCTAGTCAACTGTGAGCTTGGTCAAGCACCAACCAAGATAGATCGTGCAAGAGCCTTTTATCCAAGAGGTTCACATCAAGTGGCATCAGAAGTGAGTATACTTATCTTTGTCTTTATCTTTAAAAAGTGTCAAAAAAAGTCCAAAAACAAAAAGTGTTGAAGTCCAAAAATCAAAAAGTGTCAAAGTGATTCTTAAAAAGTAAAATTGAAAAAAAAAAATCTCTTTGCAAAACAACAAAAGTTGTAAAATAAATGAAAAAACAAAAAGAGATTGAAAAGTATAATGTAAAAGCCAAAAAAGAGCCAAGGTTCAAAAGCTAAAAGGTTGGGGAAGAAATTATGAAAGAAAGCAAAAGTAAAGTACTTCATTGAGAAAAATTTTGAAAATTTCGCTCGCTTGAAATAAATTTATTTATCCAAGAAAAACCATGTTTTTTTCAAGCATAGCCTCATTACAACTGAAAACAAGTCCTTAGTGATCCTTGATTGAAAATGCAATTTAAGAGAATAGGTAAGACAAAAACCAATGTCAAATTACTACATTCAAATGGTTGAATTTTGAGTGAAACACTGACATCCCTTGAAAAGTTCTATCTTTGAACTTGTGTGCACAACAAACACTTTTTGATTGAAAACTCTTTGCTTTGGTTTTGTTACACATTTTTTTGTTGAACATAAGCATAGAATTTATGTTTGAAGCATTATGTGTGAAATTCACAAATCTTGAAAAATCTCATTGGAAATGTTTTAGCAAGCTTAAGCAAAATTTGAAATCATGTCAATCTAATCTTGAAAATTAGCCAAAATCAATTAGGATGTGCTTTACCACTTGTTTGAGAACAAACAAAGTCTTAAGTTGGGGGGATTTGATAAGTGCCAAAAATACCTAATTTTCATACACTTTTCATGGCCCTTATCCTATGTAAATCATGCAAAACCAACTTAATTCAACATTTTTATATAAATTGCCATAGTTTGATTATATAATCTGTCCACCTCTTTTCCACATATTTCTGTGTACTTTTCTAGGTAAAATCAAAGAGAAGAAAAAGAATCAAGAAAAAGAGTCAAGAAATGAGGTGTCCACATAAGTCAATTTTGATGCACACATGGCAAGCTAAGTGCTTAGCCACAACCATGGACCAAAAACATGAAGCTGCTCACTAAGCAGCTTGGCATGGACACTCAGCACCGCCAAACTGACTTGACACCAACTTGGCTATGTTAGGCACAAGCTTTACACGGTCAGACACAAGCCAACTTGTTGAGACAGGCAACTAAGTGTACACCTAGGGACCGCCCAGCTGGAACCACACACCTGGCCAAAGCAGGACAAGCTGCTCATGCAGGCAGCTCAGCGGGGCCACCTAAGCAGCTGGGCGGGCTAGACCCAGCAAGGGGTCAAATTAACTTAGCGACCAAGAAACTATGACATCATGCATGACCTCACTTGACAAGTCCTCTGAGCACTTTTCATAATAGCCCACAATAGCCTGGTCAAGTAGCTCACAACTAGCTTTAGTGAGTCAACACCAAGCAGCTGACTAAGCTACTTGGCCATGGACCAAACCCATGCTGAAGGGTTTGGTGTGCCCAACATGGACAAAATGAGGGCCAAGCTGTTACCTGTTGCCTATAAATAAAGGCCATCTTCCACCATTCAAAATATATAATTCCAAATACATTCAAGACTTTCATACTTGACTTCTTCATTCTAAACACTTATGGCCACAGTTCTGAGCTAGTCTTTAGGTAAATTTTGTAATTTTCTCTTAGAATTCAAGAGGAGAAAGGAGTTGTCAAATGTGACGCAAAAGTTAATTTTGTAATCTCATTTGGGCCCAAAAGCATCTCAGCCTTGGATAGATGGCTCAAGCTCCTACACATTGATTTGGATTATGGTGTAATGTAAGTTTTTTCTTCATTTGTATCATATTTTGTTTTTAATACATTCAACTTATTACTTTTGGTTAAGTTTTGATTCTTTAAGAAGTTTTTAATGCGGTTTTAGCTTCATCACCTAAAAGTTGATTTAAAGATCAAAAAATGCTTCTTCTTAAAGTATTGACAAGTGAACTAATAAGTCTTAGTTCACTTGCCAATTCAAAGCATCTATTTTAAGCCACTTGTAGTCAAGGCTAAACAATGTTAACGAGCCTGAACTAGGGTGTGACAACCTGCTCCGACGAGTGGCAGTTAACTATTGTTTAGTGTATTATGCAAGTTTGAAAATCATCTTATCATACTACGACACTAAAAGGGGATTTAGAATTGCTGTTTGGAATTAATCAAAAAGTATAACACATAATTTGTTAATGTTTTTATGCAAACATAACTAAAATCATCAAAAAGTTGTTAATCCTTATTTTGGCTACAATATACATATATGATTTTCTCCTAATACAATTCCCTTTGGTTCGACATCACCCTATACTATATTACAATTGAATCTTAAAAGAGATGCAAGTGTAAAATAGTAAAGTGTTAAACTTTTTTATAAATTTTATTTGTCGATTAAAGATTCCTAAAAACACAAGTGCAAACCAATTCATCGTTTGTAACTTTGTACATAGGAATAATATGCAAAAAAGTGCAATCCAATCAATAGATTATTACTTGACAATAAAAGAGTGATGAATAAATAATCTAACCGCTAATATTTATTTTCTGTCATTTACTTACCACTAATAACATTTACTTTCCGTCATTTACATTTCCGTAACTAACTTTTTTTTCTGTCATTTACTTTCCACAACTAATATTTACTTTCAATCATTTACTTTTCTGTAGCTAACATTTATTTATTGCTTTATTCTTTTATTCTTTATACCAACCATTCGAAAGAAGTGATACTGTTAACTACTAACTTTATTATTTTTTTCATTTTATTATTTGATATCAACCTTTCATAAGAAATGGTATGACTAATTTAATAAAATGAGACTGACCTTTATGGTATGGTTAAAATTAACCTAAAAAGGGAGAAAATAAATAAAGTCACTAATAAATTGTTCATCACTTTCACTCTAAATTATATAATTGCACACTAGGAAAACCCTTTCAACAAGTGACACATTTTGTTGTTGAGGGGGATTCCTAGTGTAGAATCCGCTTTCAACACCTTGGCATGATTTTGATGAAGATATCAAGATCACAAAAAGAATAAAAACAAAGAACACCATGAAGACATAGAAGATTCAAGCTTCAAGAGAATTATAGAATAAGTCTTCATATAGGTACTTCTATCCTTACACTCACTTTTATATTTAATAGTAATGCTCAAACTAATCAAGATCATTTTTATAGAATTGGTCTAAAAATGCAAAGATTGCTAAGTAATGAGTTACTTGACCTGGTTAACAGGTTACCAGAACTAGGTAACAGGTTACCTAAACTATGAGGGAGTTGGTAACAGGTTACTGCAAGTGCGTAACAGGTTACCTGACTGAGAAAACAGTTACAAAGAAAAACTGACTGATGTAACCGATTAATTCAATGTATTAATCGATTCCCACCTTGGACAGAACATTTGGGTAATCGATTACCACTTTGTAACAATCGATTATCCAAATTTAAATGAACAACTTTCATCCAAAGTGAATAGGTTTCATTCCAATCGTGTCTCCTCTTCATGGAAGGTTATCATGGATGATTAGAAGCTTATTTAAAGGTATTGGAACATCCAAATTCATAAAACATGAAATATACAATTCACACAATCATAAAAAAACTTTCACAAACTTAGTAAACAAAATTCTGCATATTTTGTTAGCAACTTTGTTCCTAAACTTTCAAATTTTCTGAAGATGCTTCCAAAGTACATTTGTTCTAAACTTTCAAAAGATTAAGAGCATTGTATACTAAGTATTTATATTGTGAGATCAAGGATTGTAAGTTATAGAATTGTTCAAACTTGTAAAGGCAATCCTGCCATTGTTATATTGGTCATCTTGGTTGTAAACCTTTCATCACAAGGGTGTGTTGAGAAGGATAAAAGAGTTCACTTGAAAAGGGAATTTTCAAGGGTAGATATGTTATAAGTGTGTAAGGTCCAAAATATCGGGAAGAGAAATTATAAGTACAACTCAAATTATCTAGTGGAAAATCTCTTGTGTGGCAAGAGTACTAGATGTAACCTTCGGTGGACAAGAAGGTGAAACAATCTAAAAACTCTATGTGTACTCTTCTTCTAATTATTCTTCTCATTTAATTTTGCTTTACTTGGTTGAATTCTGCATAAATAATTCACTCCACATAAACTTTGATAACAAAGCAGAAAAATCAGCCATATTCTCCCAACAACTAATTCTCCCCCCCTCCCCCTCCTAGTTGACATCTTAAACTTACATGATGAAGACACCAAGATCACACAAAAAGAAGTTAAAAGGAATAAGATATTGAAGACATAAGAAGATAAAGCTTCAATTAGAGTCTAAGTCTTCAATAGATACTTCTAACCTTTACACTTTAATATAATTAGTAAGCAATGCTCAAATGAAAGTAAAAAACTATTTTAAAATGATATTGAAAACTATTAGATAAAGTTAGACAATTTTCAAAAAACTAAGTAATGTGTTACTTGACATGAGTAACAGGTTACTAGACCTAGGTAATAGATTACTTTAACTGTGTAATAGTGAGTAACATGTTACTAGGACTATGAAAGAGGTTACCTAACTGAGTAAAAAGTTATCCAACAATTTTTACACACTGTAACTGATATTGTGTTGTATTAACTGATTAATTCTCAGACAGAGAGCAATCGTGCCACATAATTCATTCTTCAAAACATATTGTAAACTTGTAATTATCAAGGTGTGGTGAGAAGGGGAAAGAAAGTACTTGGAAATTTTGATTTCCAAGGGATTTGGGTATTTGTGAGTGTGTAAGTTACAAGGAGTCTCAGCGAGAGAAATTGTAATTACACGTGAAAATATCTAGTAAACAAATCTCTTGTGCTGCAAGAATACTGGATGTAGCCTTCAATGGACAAGAAAGTGAACTAGTATAAAAACTATGTGTTCTTTCTCTCTTCTCTCTAATCTATCTCTCTCTCTTTATTGAATTAATTCTTGGTAATCTTTCTGCAATAGTTCTACTGCATAAACAATTTGATATCATAGGATAAAAATTGACCATTGCCACATACAACTATTCACCCCCTTAGTTGACATCTGATACTTACAATTGGTATCAGAGCTTAGTTTGGGTAAGTTACTCCCAAAGATGCTACATATTTAGATGGCCTCTAGATCTTTTCTAGGAGAACATTCCAACATCAATCACCCACCAAGTTTTGTTAGAATGCTACGTATTTGTTAGGTATCAACGGCTAAAATACACCTAGAAGGGGGGGGGTTGAATAGGTGTAGCGGTTAGAGTATCCGCTTTTCGAAAACAACAAATTATGCTGAAATAACCCCAGATTAATCGATTAACAGAATACAAATAATCGATTAACGCAATCACTTTAATCGATTAAAACAACTCAGAAATTACAAACAGATTCGGTTTCCTGCACGACAATTAACTAAGATTGAAACGAATATACAGAGCTTACAAAAATGTCAGAGTTACACCAGTATAGTATAGAAACAGAATATAGCAATTAATACAATTATACAAAGTAACCGATTAAAGCAATAAAGAGAGAAAGAGAGAAAAAGATCCTGCAACACGATTTTTATCCTGTTTCGTTTGCGTGTCCACTTGCAAACTACATCCATGCCTCCCGGCTGATATGGGAGATTTTTCTTCACTATAATTGAAATAATGTTTTACAAGCAATTCTTCCATATACAACACTTAGATATACACTTGAAACTAAAGCACCTTATTCCTTGGTTTGACTCCCTTCCTATTGCCCAAGAAAACCTTTCTTGCGGTGTAGCCCCAACCAAGAACCTATTCTTTCTATCAAGAACACTAAGCTAATGAAGATACAACACAATCTCGTTGGTGCTAAGACACCTTGAGATTCCCAAAGTTACAAAACGTTTTACAACAAAAAACATAGAGTAATCTAAAGCAATTATGATGCTCAAAATAGACAATTAAGATCTTACTCTAAAACTCTAACACAAGTCTCATATAACATGACAATGTATTAGTTGAAAACAGATTTTACAGAATACAAAATCTTCACAAAAACATCAATGAATGCATGAACATGTGAGGTGAAATAGTGAGAAATTAAACATGAAATGCCTCTCAATCCTAAAGCATAGAATTCTCTCTTTTCTAATCTCACAAATGCAATGTCATATAGATGCAACAATTAACACGAAATATGCTCTAACTCTCTAAAAAATGCAACATGCAAGTTATGACTTCAGTTACTTATGTTAATCGATTAAAACACATCTTAATCGATTAAGTGCTTATTTCCAAGTGTATTTTCAAATTGCAAAACTCAAATACGTTATGCACTTAATTTATACATGTTCAACACTAAGTTTATGCCTAGGATGCACAGATTACATGTATTTATGTGATGCATGAACATATTATAAATGACATATCTCAAAAATTAAAATGATTTGAAGTTTTATGCATATGAGACATGTATTGAGTTTACCTAAGCCTTAGACTCAACCTAAACTAATTACTAGTCTAAGTCTAATACCAATCTAGAGACTTAAGCATGTTGATTTGTTGATGATCTTCAAGCTCTCATAATCACAAGTTGTCCTCATCAAAACTAAACACACTGAGAAAGTTTTCCAAAGTGCTATCTTGACATGCGCACTTTCAGTATTTTGGAAAATAAGGATGAAAATCTTTATAGAATCTCAAGACCTTAATATTTGGAATGCGATTGAAGAAGGACCCTATGAACCCTTTATAATAAGCAATAGTATAAGGGAAGTGAAACCTAAATCAACCTACAACGATGACAATAAGAAGAAAGTTCAATATGACCTTAAGGCCAAAAACATCCTCACTTCAGCCTTATGAATGGATGAGTTCTTTAGAGTGTCTAATTAAAAATTGGCAAAGTAAATTTGGGACACTCTAGAAACCACACACGAGGGACCTGAAGAAGTTAGGCGGTCTAGACTCAATAATCTATCCCAAGAGTATGAGATGTTATGCATGAAACCAGGAGAGAAAATTCTTGATCTCCAAAAGAGGTTTACACATCTTACAAGTCATTTGATTGCTTTGGTAATGGTGTTGTCAAATAGTGACTTGAACTTGAAAGTTGTAAGATCAGTAACCATACAATGACAACCTAAAGTGACAGCCATTTTTGAAAAGAAAAGATTATCAAAAATGTCCTTGGCTGTACTTTTTGGCAAATTGTAGGAACATGAGTTGGAATTAAGCCAACTTAATAAACATGAGGAACACGAAAAGAAGAGGAAAAATATCTCTCTTAAGGAGAAGGTAGAAGTATATGAGTCCTCAGTACACAAATCAAAATAAGAAGACATGGAGGATATGAGCATGCTGGTGAAGAAGTTCAGCGAATATCTGAAAAGAAATAAAGGGGTCAAGGCTGAACAATCAAGGAATTTCACCAAGGGCAGTGAAGTTTCCACTTCAACTTCAAATTTCAACTATTTTGAAAGTGAAAACCTAATCACATGAAGATGGATTCTCCTACACTTAAGAAGAATTATTTTACAGGGAACTTAGAAAAGAGGACTGGAAGATGGGCTTATACTGCATGGGAAGACAATTACACATGTTCCACTTTAGAACCAGAGGCGTCTTATCATTATGATGATGAGAGGTATGTGAATGCAAAATTTTAGAAAAACTAGCATTTTCTAATTTACAAAATGTCCTTAATGAATTGCATAATGTATATGTTAAACATATTAAAAAACAAGCCTTCTTCTTTCTATTGTCCAAATTTGATTACTCTTGAAAATAAAGTTTCTACCTGGAGTCTGAAACTCAAGAACATAAACAAGAGTATTAAAAACTTGGACAACATGCTAAAAATGCAAAGACATTCCACCGAAAAATTAATTTTGAAAAACAAAGTATTCATACTCATCATATTTCTAAGTCTACAAATTGGATACAAAATCATCAACCCACTTTCACTTATTATAAAAATCATGGGCATACACCTAACACTTGCATGATTAGAAAATATGGTGTACCTCTAGGCCGTTTTAAATGGGTAGAGAAAGGTGCTAACCCTCTAGGACCCAAACTGAATTGGGTACCTAATATTACTTAACATGTTTTGTAGGAATATTTGGGAGCCACTAGTGATTTATGGTATTTGGATAGTAGCTGCTCAAAACATATGATGGGCAACAAATGAATGTTCTATGTCATTACTCCAAAGGACAAGGGCTACGTGACTTATGGTGATAACAACAACATGAAGAATTCTTGGAGTTGGTAGAGTCGAGAAGTCACCTTCTACTACAATAGAAGGAGTTCTATACATAGAGGGACTCAAGCATAATTTATTAAGCATCAGTCAACTTTGTGACAAAGGGTTCCTTGTGGCTTTCTACCCCGACAAATGCATCATTGACAGTTAGGTATCTAAAAAATCTAAAATTATTGGTAAGAGAATCAATAATATTTATAATTTTGCTTTAAATGATTCTTCTCTTCCCATTACATGATTAACTGTTAATGATCATGATACATGGGTATGGCATATGATAATTGCTTATATTCATATGGATCATTTGAATAAACTGATCAAGAAAGATTTAGTTGTTGGCTTACCTAATGTGAAACTTGCTAAAGACACACTATGTAGTGCTTATAAAAAAGGAAACAAACAAAGACTTCCTTTAAAACAAAGCATATGGTTTCTTCTGATAGACCAATGTAGTAACTACATATTGACTTATTTAGTCCCTCTCGGATAAAATGTTTTGGTGGTAACTACTATGCTCTTGTGATAGTAGATGATTTCTCAAGATATACATGGAATCTATTCTTGGTACACAAGAATTAGGCATTGAATGCCTTTAGCCAATATGCTAAAAGAGTTCAAAATGAAAAATCCTTGAAAATCTCTACTATAAGAAGTGATGATGGGGAGAATTTCAAAATGCTTTTTTTAGGAATTATGTGATGATCTTGGTATCACTCACAATTTCTCTACTCCTGGAATACCTGAACAAAATGGTGTTTTATAGAGAAAGAATAGGTCTTTGGAGGAACTAGCTCGTACCATGTTAAATGAAACTAATCTCCCATCGTACTTTTGGACTTATGCAGTTAGTGTGATGTGTTATGTCTCCAATCAAGTTCTTATAAGACCAATTCTAAAGAAAACCCCCTATGAACTCTTCAAAGGTATAAAATCAAAAGTTTCTCACTTGTATGCTTTTTGTTGTAAATGTTTCGTCCTTAATAAGGGTAAGGATAACTTGGGTAAGTTTGATGCAAAAGTCAATGAAAGAATTTTCCTAGCCTATTCTCTTACAAGCAAAGCTTTTAGAATTTTTAATAAGAGAACTCTAGTCATGGAAGAATCCGTTCATGTAACTTTTGATGAGACTAATCCTTCTATGGAAGAAAGTCAATTATAGATGATGATGACTTACCTAGTTCGTTCTTAGAAAATTCCATTTCTGAAATCACAATCAACATGGAGCAATTGAAAATAGATGGAACTTTACCTTCACAAGAAGAGCATATTCATTCTGATTTACCTAAAGAATAGAGAACCCATAAATATCATCCTATTGACAACATCATTGGCGATATAAGTAAGGGAGTTACCATGTGCCTTAAGCTAAATGATGATTTCCTAAACATGGCCTTCGTCTCTCAAGTTGAACCATCCAAAATTGATGATGCAATCGAGGATAACAATTGAATTCTTGCTATGCAAGAAGAACTTAACCAATTTGAGAGAAACGAAGTTTGGGAACTTGTTCCTAGATCTAATGATAGGCATGTGATAGGAACACATTGGGTCTTTCAAAATAAATTAGATGAAAATGATATTATCGTAAGAAACAAAGCAAGACTAGTAACCCAAGGATACAATCAGGAAGAAGGAATAGATTTTGATGAAATCTTCACTCCGGTTGCTAGACTTGAAGCCATTAGGTTATTGCTAACATATGCATTTTCTTTGGATTTTTAGTTATATCAAATGGACGTAAAGAGTGTCTTTCTAAATGGTTATATTCAACAAAGGTATATGTCGAACAACCTCTAGAGTTTGAAGATTACAAACACCCCTCTGATGTCTATAAACTTAAGAAATCTCTTTATGGCAACCAAGGGATAAGGTTCTTTAGTTTTCAAGAAAGTGTCTAAGTGTTGTAATTGAAAGAATTGTTTGTAAAACGTTATTTCGATTACAGTGAAGAAAAATCTCCCAGATCAGACGGGGGGCCTGGATGTAGTTTGAAAGTGGACCCGCAAACGAACCAGGATAAAAACCTTGTTGCACGCTTTTCTTTCCCTACTCTCTTTATTGCTTTAATCAATTACTTTGTATAGTTGTATTAGCTTTAATAATCTGTTTCTATACTCTACTGTTGTAACTCTGATTTATCTATTAGCTCTGTATATTTGCTTCGATCTTATTTGCTTGTCGTACAAGAAACTGAAACTGTTTGTGCGATCTAAGATGTTTTAATCGATTAAAAAGCTGTAGTTAATCGATTATTCTTTATGTGTTAATCGATTAAACTGGGGTTTTTTCAGCATTATAAGTAACCCAAAAAGTGGAACTTGAGCTCCGCCACACCTATTCCCCCCCCCCCCCTTCTAGGTGTATTCCGCCACTGATACCTAACAATAACCTTGTTCTTTTCTTTCTTGAAAATAAGATTTCTTGAATAGAAAGTTACCCGAAATTTCATTCAATTGAGATGCAAGACTTAACGAAATTATTCCTAATTAATACCATAGAATTAGAGCAAGCAGTAAACACGATATGCAAATTAATTCTAACAAAACAAATCATAAATTGACAGAAATAAAAAGATAAGGGATATAAAACTCGAGACACCAATCTTTTATCATGGTTCATTTGTGGGTCCACCTGCAATCTACATCAAGAGCCCCCTTATGATCTTGGGAGATTTTTATTCACTAATGAAAGTCAAATGTTTTAAAAAACACACTTCCAATCAATACAAGACATCTTTCTTGGACTATGGAGATCCTTGAATGGTTTGATCCTCAATCCTCTATGGACAATCCTCTCCACTATGGTTCTGGCCCCAACCCCTCCTAACTCACTTCCAAGACCGTTGTATCATTGAATACTCAACCTAACCGCGACTAAGATTTGAAAGACAATTCTCTATTACACAGTGACATTAATATACCAAGAGAACTCAAGAAAAACATCACAAGTTTACAAGTTATTATTGCACCTTAATTGTGTTAATCTAACAATACAAAACAAAACTAAAACCTAACTTGAAATCTCACAAAAGATTGAATAGAAAATTGTGTGATTTACCTAGGTTTTTGAAAATTGGTTTTTGACAATCAATGCACAAAATGATAATTCTCAATTGAAACTACCCTATCTGACTTTCATGCATCAAGAAAGCTTAAAGACTTTTCACACAACCCTAATTTCACTCAAAATGTATTTGAAAATTAATCTCTGAAAATTTTCAAGCATTGATTGACTGAGCAAATAGGAAAAATCAATTTTTATATGAAATTCGTTTTTGCATTCTTTAATCGATTAAATCATGGCTTAATAAATTAATGATGTCAAGCAATTAAAAATCATTAGCTACTATAACTCTGTTAATCGATTAATCCCATACTTATTGATTAAGGGGTTCTTATTAGCATTTAATCGATTAACGAGTTCCCATTAGCATTTAATCGATTAAAGGTTTCCCATTAGCATTTAATCGATTAACGGGTTCCCATTAGCATTTAATTGATTAACATATGATGTAATTGATTAACTGTGTTGAAAAGTAGTTTCTTTAATGTATGATGAACCTTCTACATAATATGTGAATGCATGATATATGATTTTCAAAAGATATAATATTTTGATGCATTAAAATCAATATGTAGCCTATACTCCTTCTAAGGAAACATCTTAAGACTCGAAATAAATAAAACACTTAACCTAAATCTTCCTTGATGTTTCTTAAGTTGTCTTCGTCTACAAGCTTGCCTTTGTATCATTGTCTTCGTCAAAACTATATAATGTTGCACACATGGAATCTCATCCATTTGTGTTGAAGCTTGATCTTCTGTTTCTTCAACATCTTCTTCTTTTTTCCTTCTTTTTCTGATCTTGTTGTCTTCATCAAAATCATGCAAAGGTCGACAGCAAGATCTTCTTCACTGTGAGAGCCTCCATCATTAATGATGACTCGCAGTGTACCAAATCGGTTAAAAATGTTTTTCTTAAGAAATTTTATCATTATTTTACCATTAGTAGTGGGAGAGGCTATTGCCTCTACCCATTTTGAAACATATTCCACCCCTACAAGGATATGCAAATTAGAGTATGAGGAAGAAAAATGACCCATAAAATCAATACCCCAATATTCAAAAACCTTAACTTTTAGGATACTTTTGAGTGGCATCTCATTATGCTACCCAATGCCACCCATATGTTGGTATGCATCACGACTCTACACATGTAAGTGTGCATCTCTAAAGAGAGTTTGCCAATAAAAACCAGATTGGAGGACCTTAGTAGTGGTCCTCTCACTATTATAATGCCCTCACAGAGAGAGTTGTGGTAATGCCAGAGTATGCTCTTACCTTCATTCGGTCCTAGCCAACAACTCTTTTTCAGTAGTTTGCATAATTGCATTGCGCAAAATTTAAAACCTTGTTGGGATGGTGTATGACATGAAAATTCTTTTTAACTCTTTGCCCTAGCACATCCCCAATTGCATAATCACTCACATTGCACATTTGTTTAAAATCATTTTTCCAGTTAGGTAAGCCTCATCACAAAGAAAGGGACCAAGCTTATTTAGAGGATTTCTTAGGGGTCTATCAATTTTTGAGAAGTTGTTGATAAACCACCGATAGAATCCAACATGTCCAAGGAAACGGTAAATTCCCTTGACATTTGTCGGTACCGGTAGTTTCTTAATGACTTCTTCTTTGGCTTTATCAACCTCAAGTCCCTTAGCAAAATAATTATGACCCAGGACTATCCCCTTAGCACGAACTCAAAGTTTTTTCAGACACAGATTAGAGGAGAACCCAAATATAGAGAACTCATCCATGAAAATATTTCTCCACCAGATCATAAAAATAGCCAACATACATCTGTGAAAGGTGGTTGGCGTATTATAAAACGGAAAAGTTATCGCCGATAAGCAAAGACACCAAAGGGACATGTAAGAGTAGTTTGTTTCCTGATTAGTAGGGTCACTTGTGATTTGATTGGAACCGAAATAACCATCCATGAAACAATAGAAGTCTTGTCTAGCAAGCTGTTCTAACATTTGGTCCATGAAGAGTAACGAAAAGTGATCTTTATGAATGGCTTTGTTAAGCCTCCGATAATTTATGCACATTCTTCAACCTGTAATCGTGCGGGTTGGAATTAGATCATTATGATCATTTGGGACAACAATCATCCCCCTTTTTTGGAGAACTTTCACAAGACTAACCCATGCACTATCATAAATGAGGTAGATCATGCCAGCTTCAAGAAGCTTTATGATCTCACCCCTCACCACCTCTTTCACGGAGGGGTTTAGCCTCCATTGAGGTTGACCAACCAACTTATAACCCTCTTCCATAAAGATCTTATGCATACAATAAGACAAGCTAATCTATTTTAAATCGGCAAGGGTCTAGCCGATAGCCCCAGAATGTGCTATGAGCACTTGTACTAGCTGATCTTCCTCCATAACTGATAAGTAGTTGCTTATGATTACATGTTTCTCTTCCTTTCCCTAGAAGTAAATACTTAAGATGAGGGGCAAGGGTTCTCGTTTTGGTTTCTTAACAGGAAGAAGCTCACCAGCTCCAGTATTTGCATCATCAGACAATGTAGAGGACTCGGACTCACTAGGAGTACCATCCACGACATCCTATAAGGGGTATATCAAACATGCCTTGTCATTAGCTTCTTTGCACACTTCATCGATTATATCCAATGAAAAATAGTACCCCTTATCGTCATGGATCCTCAATTTCAACTTCCCGTTATCCATGTAAATTATGACCTTGGCGGTCTTC
The DNA here is from genome assembly GCF_001865875.1 of Lupinus angustifolius. Classification (NCBI taxonomy): domain Eukaryota; kingdom Viridiplantae; phylum Streptophyta; class Magnoliopsida; order Fabales; family Fabaceae; genus Lupinus; species Lupinus angustifolius. The sequence goes on along the minus strand of NW_017727765.1, from coordinate 154,115 downwards.
ATGAATGGCGTCCCAAGAATGAGAGGCACATTCATATCCTCATCGATGTCTAGGATAACAAAATTTGCAGGGAATACAAATTTTTCCACCCTCACAAAACATCCTATGCAACTCCACGAGGATACTTCACAAAACGATCTACGAGTTGTAAGGACATATGACTAGGTCTAATCTCTAGATTAACTATCCTACGAAGCATAGATAAAGGCATGAGATTGATGTAGGTTCTTAATCTAGGAGGGCCTTTCCTATAGGTAGGTTTTCAATAGTAACATGCAAGGTGAAACTACCAGGGACTTTAGACTTTAATGGAACAAATTTTTGAATATTGGCACTACAACTAGTATCTAATTCCATCGTCTCATTTTCTGCAAGTTGGCTCTTCTTAGTGAGAAGTTCCTTCATGAACTTCGCATAAGTGGACATTTTCTCTAATGCCTCAGCAAAGGGTATGTTTATCTGCAATCTAAGGAATATGTCTACAAATCGCTTAAATTGTCGATCACGATATTGCTTAGTTTGGACATCTGGATAAGGGGCAAGCTTAATTGTGTTTATTATTCGGGTCATTTATTCCTTCATCTACCCTTGCTTTACCCTTATGTCTTGAACCAATTCGTTAAAGGTCTCCTAAGGAAGTAATAAACTTATCGGTGTTATCAATTTTAGCCTTCCTAGTCTCTTCCTCACCATCTACATTATAGCCTACAACTTTCCCCCCTATAGTGGTTATGGTCTGACAATGTTCTTTAGGGTTAGGCTCAATATGTGCAGAGAATCCACTCATATTCTAGTCCCTGACATGCTTAGCAATGTGCCTTACCTGGATGTCTATATTCTTAATAGATGCACCAGTACTTCATTTGTTGGTTAGGGACAGTTGCATGAACTAGTTAAGGGCGTCCTTTAACTTAGCGGTTTTATCTTGGTATGGTGGTTGGAATGGGGGTTTCCCATTGGACGGTCCAACATATTGGCTCCAAGGTTGGTTGAATTTCTAGTTATAGAACTTTGAGTTGTCATTCTAGTAGTAACTAGAAGGCCTTTGCTGGTTTTTCGTATATTACACATCCTTAGATTGAGGGACGCATTAATGGGTCGAGTGATCATTGAAGTAGGCATCATACTGCATACTCTACTTAATATTTCGACTCTCATACAACATTTTGAGATGTTATGGTAGGCTTGCCAATTTCTTGGTTAACACTTCAAGTTGTTGAGTCAACAATTTATTTTGGGCAAGAATAGCATCGTGAGTGTCCAATTCTAAAACTTCCCACTTCGTAGGGTTACCTAGGCCAATGTAATTCTGCTGGTCACTTAGAGTCATGGCCTTGATAATACTTACAACATCATTATAGCTCTTATCAGCAAAAGAGTCATTAGTTGTGGAATCTAGGATCAACTGATGTTTGTGCTGCAATCCATGCCTAAAGAAGTGAGTCTGGGTTTCTTCATTAAACCCATGATTTGGACACTTCCTTAATAATGAATTGTATCTCTCCCAAGCCTCACCAAGTGTTTCATTGGAAGTTTGAGAGAAATTCAATATCATCATTTTCTCCTCCATGACTTTAGCATTGAAAAAGAGTCTACTAAAACCCTAGTTCTTAACTGATCCCAATCAGCTATGGTTTCATGCTATTGATCAAGAAACCAACCCTTGGCCTTTTCGAACAACAAAAATGGCAGCATTTGGAGGAGGGTTGCTCCTCTTTGGTCATTTCAGTCATTTTACACGACTCATAAAACTTGACCAAATGAGAATGTGGATGTTCATTGTGAAGCTCCACAAAGGGTATACCTTGAAGCAACTAGACAATGCCAATTTTCAATTCTAGACGTTGGGAATCCTTTGGCGGGTGACTCGATGCATCAGCATGAAAGTTTGGAAAAAAGTTCTTACCTTCCAAACTATCGGCCCTAGGTTTGGGTTCTGCTACTACTCCTTCATTGCTTCTTCGACTATGGACTCCATGCTATTATTTTGTACCTGCTAGGCCAGAAGCCTTTATCTCTTTGATTGACTAGTTTTCCTTCTTGCGGTCCTTTCGATCTGTGAATCAAATTTCAATTGATTGTCTCGAGTCTTACCTCACATATAAGAACAATAGTCTTACAATGTCATAAAAGGAAGATAAAAATACTTCAAACATTAAACAAATTGCTATGCTACTAATTTAGACTCAAATCCATGGCAATGGACCCATTTTCTAACTGGCTAATAAGAGTAAAAATATGGCATTCATTGTCGCAAACAAGTATAGAAAATAAGTTTTAATCTTCTCCATAGGGAATTGCCAAAATTATAGCCTTTCAATTATATTTGTTGTTTTAAGCTCAAATATCTAGTTTGGGTTGGTTGTTTGTTTGACACAAACACTTCGAATGTAATTTATAGAAATAAAGGTAGTTGGGGTTGAACTTCAGACTCACTCCCAGGGCACACTTCGTTCTTTGTTTCATACGATTCAGAACGATTAATCCATATAAATACCCCAATATGACTAACTTCTAATGTTTTAATTAATTAGTCACTTATACAAGAAAGTGTTATGTCTAGCAAATTTGATATATAAGAATAAGAAATATAACTTGTAAAATCATGCCCTATGTATAGTGATTCATGCATGCAAGTTGACTAAAAATGCAACACCTCAAATGTTCTAGCTACCAATGTCTTGGTCTATACTAGAACTTTACCAAAAATAGTTCTATGTCTAGTAACTATGTTGTCAAAATTAAGTTTTATGAAAAAGTGGAATGCATGCAATGGCAAAGTGGAATGCGTGCAATGAAAAATAACAAAAAGTGAAATGCATGTAATGGCAAATAACACAAGTCTATGTCAAAGCAATGCACTATTTGTTGAATTATGTAAGTTCCGAACAATGCCGAAAGAAAATTAAGCAAATAATCTAAACTCAGGCAAAGAGTTGATCAAACTAAATGCAAGTAGTAAGTAAAGACAAAACTCAAATGGAATCAAACATCATCGATTAATTTTAATCAAGTGTTTACATTAAGATTGTGCTACATTCAACCCCAACTATGAAGTACTTAGCTACTCATATCCATACAATGTAAGTATGATATGGATAATACACTCATGGGGTGGTAAAACCACAGACAAATGAGTAATTATAATCACCTATGACACTTACACTTAGTTTCAATGAACTAAGTGCTAAACTCTCTAAAATTTAGCGTAATAAAATATTACAATTTGAAGAAGTAAAAGTGTGTTGAATGAAGAGGTCTAGATTGTAAATTCAAGCATTCATCACATGAGAATATTGTAAATGCAAGCATGCATCATATAGATTTTGATGAAGACAAAGCTTAAAGACAAGTTTAAAGACAACCTTGATGACATGGACAAATCAACAAACAAAAAATCCAAGGCTCAAGGTCACTCAAAGTTCAAGCATTCAAGAAGATCTAGAAGGCAAAGAGTATTTTCTATTATCATAGGTCTTAAGATGTTTGATTGGGTAGAGTCTAGGAAGGTGAACCTTAATGGAAATCTCACAACCTAAAATATGATCATAACTCAAATGACACTTACGTGCATACATACATGATTTACAAGCAAATGCATAGATATATAATCACATGATTTTTGTGCATTAAACAAAGCTTAAATCATACATTATTCAAAGTCATGCCTCATACTTTTACAAATTATGTAGGAGCTTCATATCACATCAAAGTAACTTTTTTAGAAAACACTTAATTGGTTAAAGTTTAGTTAATCGATTAAGCTGTGCAAAATGGGAACCCATTAATCAATTAATTTAAGGGTTAATCGATTAGTGGATGTTACAGTTTCTGCAATCTTCATTTTTAAATAATCGTTAATCTAATAAGTAGAGTGCTTAATTGATTAACTACACTACAAAACAAAACTGAAATTTAAACTAAATTTTCCCATTTGCATCTCATAACACAAAATTCTTATTCATTTTAAGTTTCACATCAAAAGATAGATTTTCCAAAGTGTTTCTGAAAAGGAGAGAAAAGTGGTTTGATACACAAAAAGAGATGGCAAGAATAATTCATGAATCTTTAGAGAAGTTTTTCAAGATTTTCATAGTCAAATCAAGTTTAAAAAATATGGGTTGTGTGAGATTTTCATATTCAAATCAAGTTTTCAAGATATGTGTTGTGTGAGACTTTTAGTGAGGTTTTAGATTCTGGAAATGTGTGTATATTCAGCATGTTTAAGGTGCATTTACTCACTTGTACACATTTTTAGACCATTGTATTAACATTTCTCTTTGGTGAGTGGCATCAATAAGAAGAGAAAAGGTTTGGGTAACCCTGGTTAGAATTTGCGAGGAGTCATTAGAAGCTAGGTTCATTGTACATGAGTCTTGGTTGAGAAGTTAGAAGTGGTTGGCAGTCCATTAGAAGTGATGAGGATCCATTAGAAGTGGGTGAAGTCAAGCCATTAGAAGCTTAAGTCCAAGATTGTTTTGGTGGAAGTGTGTTTATAAAACATTTATTACATAGTGAAGAAAATCTCCCAAGATCAGAATGGAGGTCTGGATTTAGTTTGCATGTGGACTACGAACCAGGATAAAATTCATTGTCTCATTTTCCTTATCCCATAACTCTACGTGTTTGCATTGTTTGATTTACTTAACATTGCATTCTAATATTTCTATGTCAATTTCATATTTTGTCATGTGTCATTAACTACATGTTATCTTCTAGTAGAGTGCATACAAGTTTAGTCAAATTATTGCATCTTGTTGTTTAAAGAAAACAAGCTTTTGCAGAAACAAGATCTGGGTAATAAATTAAGTTCTTGGGTTTATCGATTATATGCAGAAGTAGTTAATCGATTAAGACATCTGTTAATCAGTTAAACAATGACGAAAATCATAGAATATCTTCTTAATAAAGAAACGATAATCGAGTACCGAATCACCTATTCACCCCCTCTTGGTGAAGTTTAGAGCCCTTGTGTACCAACTTAATCACTAATTCATGTGATCCTAGGGATAGACACTAGGGGCTCTACAAATCCTTTCAGTGGTGATGGATCCTCTACCAATCACCCTCTCGTCTTTAGTGGAGATGGCTATGCCTACTAGAAAGCCAGAATGAGGATCTTTATTGAAGCCATAGATATGGATATTTGGAATGTCGTACAAAATGGACCTTATGTTTCACTACACTTGGTGGAAATTAAAACTAAAGAAAAGTCAAAAGTGTCTTGACCAATGTGGAAAAGAGAAAAGTGCAACATGATTTGAAAGCAAAAAACATTACTACTTCTACACTTTTTTATGATGAATTCTCTAGAATTTAACAATGTTAGAGTACCTAGGAAATGTGGGATACTTTACATGTAACCTATGAAGGCACTAGTGAGGTTTAGAGGACTAGATTAAATGCATTGACACATGAATATGAGTTATTTCACATGTTTCGATATGAATCTATTAGTGATATGCAAAAGTAATTTATTCACATTGTTAACCATCTTGTTGCATTAGATGAATTGTTTGCTAATGGTAAATTCACTAACAAAGTTTTAAGATGTATTGATAGGATAGGAAACCAAAGGTGACGACAATAGTGAAATCAAAAGATTTGGATTCTATGTCACTCGCAACACTTTTCGGAAAGCTTCCAAAACACAAGATGGAACTAAGACGCTTGACACTCCATGAAGAAATGGACAATAACAACAAGGGAATCTTTTTCAAAGCCAGAACTTCACATTCAAGAAGTCGAGAAGAGAGATTGAATTATGATGAGTCTAATTCCGACTTTGCTGACGAAACTATGTCCCTCCTTGTCAACAAATTCAAATATTTATTAAGAAAGAAGGGAGGATATAGAAAGTTTCATAAAGAAGATGCAAAAGACTCAATCAAGAAGGGAAAGTATCCCAAAGACAAAGTGACTTGCCATGAGTGTGGGAAAGTAGGGTACATGAAGTTCTCATGTCGTGCTTATCTCATGAATAGTGACCATAACAAAAAGACTCCTGGGACATCTAGTCTAAGAAAACATACATTGTTTGGGATGTACCTGAGGAGGACACAACATCTAGCAGCTCGAAAGATGAAGAATCGACCAAGGTATGCCTTACGGAACAAATTCGAATTCTTGCTGAATTGATGAGAAAAATGAATCTAGTGAGGTAAGCTCTTCCGATTCTGATTGTAATTCCAATGATTCCCCCATGTATGATTAGGGGTGGAAAAGTTCAGTTTGGTTCGATTTTAAGTACAATTCTGTGACTGAACTGAACATAAAGACATGGTTTAGTTCACCTAAATTAACCGTAAATTTTATTGCAAGAACCAAACAAAATTGAACTACTAATAAATGGTTGGGTTTAGTTCGGTTCCACAGTTTTCATGATTTTTTTACATCAGTTGAAAGTTCAAAGTGTGTTACAAGAGATGTTGTTTGTTCATACAAGGAAAAACACTACTATTATTATTATGAGTAAAAAAATTGAAAATCTTAATTTCTTGTTAGTAAAATATATAAAATTTATGTGATTTAGGAAGAAAAAAGCGTCTGACCACATGTACAATTTTACAATTCACAATTAGTCACATATGTACTGGTAGTAACATATATTACGATACAATTCACGATCAGTAACATACATAGTAATACATATATATATATATATCAATTAGTAACATTACAATTCACAATTAGTAACATATATAATAATACATGTATAATAATTTACGCTATATGTTAGTTTCAAATCCAGTACCATGAAAGTTAGAAGATATGTTACAAGTCATCATGACAATTTAGTAGGTAGTAACATAAGTAACACTAACATACTAAAATTTTAGTAATATATATAACACTACATTTCACACAAAAATTGATAATTTAAGCCACAAAATTGGTTGAAGATTTCTCTAGTATATATTCTTATAATATGTGGCTCATTTCGGTTCCTAAATTTCTAAAACCATGAATCAAACCGAACATAAATGGTTCCTTAAAAAATAATTGAAGAGCGAAATAGAATCGAACCACATATTTTGTGGCTTGGTTTGGTTCAGTTCCATGAGTTTCACGGTTTAAACCATAACTACTTAAACCCCTACGTATAATATGCTATATGGAAATGCACGAAGAACGAAAAAGTATATGGATAGGAAAAGGTTTATTTTGGAACGTGAAAATAAAATTAGTGAATTGCAAAATTTTTTTGATGAGCTTAAATTATGCTAACTCTTCATGTGATTGTTCTACTAAATTACATGTGATGCCTACTTGTTAAAATTGCACCTTCTTGGAAAAAGAGAATAAAATTTAAAAGATAAAGTTGCAAATTTCATAACAAGTAGTAACAACTTAAATAACTTACTTACTACATCTAGAAACGTTGGGAATAGTTCCGGATTGGGTTATACACATGAAAAGAACAAATCTTATAAGAAATGGGTAGGTTTTTCGAATATTTCATATCATAAGTCTCCTACTTGTTTATATTGTGGTGTGCATGGTCATACTTTGAGTTCCTGTCATATTAGAATGGATGGTGTGCGAAATGGACAGTATATGTGGTTTTCTAAAGGACAAGATCCCAAGGTATTTAACATCAAGGGACCCAAGATTATTAGGATACCCAAGACAAGCAAGTAAATTTGTTTTATAGATGTTCCTAAGGACATATGAAAATCAAAAGGTACTTGGACAGGGTGATAAGATCAAAAGTCATTGAGCTTTCACCTAAGGAAAAGACAATGTCACTTATGGAGAATCATGTCAAGTCATATGCTAGAAGTTAGAAAGATTATGCTATAAAGGTAATAAGGTATCTCTTCTAACTCTAAGTGTTACATTTTTCTAAGTGACATAGATAACGTTATAACTAGAATCATAGTGAGGCCAATTTTTTAAAAACCTTATATACAACCTTTTTAAGGCCAAAAATCAAATATTTCTCGTTTACATGCTATTGGATGCAAAAGCTTTCTTTTAAATAATTGTAACATCTTTTAAGTAAGTTTGATTCAAAAGTGAACACAAAATATTTCTAGGATATTCTAATCATGTAATAATACATCAAGTCTACTTTATGTTAAGGTATGTGTAATGATTTTGTAGGTGCTCTTGATGATGCATATTCTAAAAGACCAATATGCTATGCAAGAAGAGAAAGACAAGAATCAAGAACTTAAAAAAGGTCAAAGAATCTTCAAAAAATGGCAACTTCTTGTTATCTTGATAAGGATGAAAAAGTAAAGCTATTAAGGTAACTACATATCGAGGCATGATTTTTTATTTACTATTTTTAACATCTATTTTGATTGATATCATGTTTAGCGTTTGCATGCATGCTAGATACCTAGATAATCCTAAAGAATCACACTTATCGCTAATAAATGCATGTTTTCTTGATTGTGTATGCTTTCATGTGTTTTGATTCTAGTTTAGTGTGTATTAAGTGTTTAGGATAGGTTCTTTATATTGGACTCTTAACAAACCCTGTGACTAACTTGAATTGTGCTAAAATCAATGAAAGTGACTTCTTTAATCGATTGTGCTATGTTTTAATCGATTACTTGGGAAATTGTTAAAGTGTGCTAATCGATTAAATCATCCCTAAATCTATTACATGTTCATATTTTTAAAATATATTAGTCGGTTAAATAGAGACTTAATTGATTATATGTGTTAATTTTTCAAACGCGCTAATCGATTAACACAAAACTTAATCGATTAAATTGAGTTACAAAACATATTCAAGTATAGTTCTCAGTTAGTTCTGTTCTAGGTTTACCTTGTATGTTCTATCTTGAAATCCCTTTCATCCTCAAATTTGTCTTGCTCTTCATTCTCAAATAGAAATTCAAGCTATCCCATCTCATTTCTATTCTTTCTCTTTTTCTTCTAACCCATCAACTCCTCTTCAAATCGCTTACCTAAATTTACCCCATTTTGAAACACTAATTCAGTTTCTCTCCTTAATCAACTATCCATCCTATATTCAGCCATAATGAATCAAGAAAGACCAAAGAGAGTGAAACACATTGCTGGGATTAACCGTCTTGTTTGCCATCTTGGTCATGTGAGAAACTTAGGTGGTGGTGGTTCATCGTCGGGTCTTGGGAAGAATTCCACCATTGGCATGGACCCCTTCTATGCTTCTGGTCTTCAAGCATAACGGTTGGCTAAATTTGTTGTTCGTAAACCTACTTACGTTAGACATGTTGATATGGCATGGATGATGGAGTAGATATTCCAATTCCCTCATGAATTGGAGGTACAAGGGGTTGTAATATTTTTGGAATTAAATGGTAGCATCTACCCCACTCTAGTTCATGAGTTTTATGCTAATTTTCAGTATAAGGATGGTAGTTAATGTAGTTTGGTGAAAGGGAGGTTAACCACATTGGATGAGTATATCTTTATGGTTGTTGAAGGCTTGGTGAGTAATGGTGCCCCTCTGGGTGATTGTAACATTGAGAAATGGAATGCTTATGACTCCAACAAGATTTACAAATCGTACCTTAGAGGACCTCTTTAAGACTACCAATGATATGGATTTATTGGATGTATTAGGAGGACCATAAGACTACCAATGATATGGATTTATTGGATGAGGAAGAGGATGCTAACGAAGATGAGAAAAACCAAGAACAACATAATGATGAGGGTCCTCATGTGCCTCAAGCACCTTCATTTGGTTTGGCCCACTTGGATGCCATGGAACAACTTCTAAATGAGTGGATTGATTCGAGAATTCTAGCCATGGAGAATAGGATGCAATCTATGGAGGAAAGGCTCATGGAGGAGTTTTAACAGCAAGAGTTGGAAAACCAAACCCGATTTAACTAGCTTAGCTTTTTGTTCTCGACCTTTGGTGGCTTTTAGCAACCACCTCCTATCTAGTCTAGCTTAGGGTGTCTTTGTGTTGTCCTAGTTAGGTTTAGTATTAGGTGTATGTGTGTCTTTGGTTTAAGTACTTTGTTATCCTTGCTTGTAATGTTTTGATCAATGAATGAATGTTTCCTTTAAATCTTTTGCATTGACCATACTATGCTTAATCTGTTTATTATAACTTGGATAATAATGTCTCATTGATTCTACGCTTAATATGGAATTCCAAAGTGATTATGGAAAACTAATATACTTAATTGATTATTAGCAGACTTAATCAATTAAGATTTGTCCAAAAAGGCACGTTTAAAGATAAGCTTGAAGATATGGACAAATCAACAAACAACAAAGCCAAGGCTCAAGGTCATTCAAAGTTCAAGCATTCAAGAAGATCTAGAAGGCTAAGAGTATTTTCTATTAACTTAGGTCTTAAGACGTATGTTTGGGTAGAGTCTAGGCTAGGTGAACCTTAATGGAAGTCTCACAACCTAAAATATGATCATAACTAAAATGCGACGTACATGCATGCATACATGATTTACATACGCATGCATAAATACATGATCACATGATTTTGGTGCATTAAACAAAGCTTAAACCATACATCATTCAAAGTCATGCATCATACTTTTACAAATCATGTAAGGAGGTTCGCATCAGTAACTTTTTCATAAAAAACTTAATTGATTAAGGTTTAGTTATTCGATTAAGTTGTTCAAAATGGGAACCCGTTAATCCGTTAAGTTAATGGTTAATCGATTAATGGAAGTTATAGTTTATGGAATCTTGATTTTTAAAGAATCGTTAATCAATTAAGTATAGTGTTTAATCAATTAAATACACCAAAAAAACAGAACTGTATTTTAAACCAACTTTTCTTATTTGCATCACATGATATGAAATTCATATTGATTTTCAGTTTCATATCAAAAGATAGATTTTCCAAAGTGTTTCTGAAAAATGGAGAAAAGTGTTTTGATACACAAAAGGAGATAGGAAGAATAATTCATGAATCTTTAGAGAAGTTTTTCAAGATTTTCATAGTCAAATCAAGTTTACAAAATCTTCCATCTCACATTTTAATTTTGGATTGTGTGAGACTTTTAAGAAGGTTTTAGATTCTGGAAGTGTGTGTATATTCATGTTTAAGGTGCATTTACTCACTTGTACACATTGTTAGACCATTGTATTAATATTTATCTTTGGTAACTAAGAAGAAGACAAAAGGTTTAGGAAACCCTGGTTAGAAGTGGCGAGGAGCCATTAGAAGATAGGTTCATTGTACAAGAGTCTTGGTAGAAAAGTTAGAAGTGATGGGGTTCTCCATTACAAGTGGCAATGAGCCATTAGAAGTGGGTGAAGGCAAGCCATTAGAAGCTTAAGTCCAAGATTGTCTTGGTTGAAGTGTGTTTGTAAAACATTTATTCCTTAGTGAAGAAAATCTCACAAGATCAGAATGGGAGGCCTGCATGTAGTTTACACATGGACAAATAAATGGACCAGGATAAAAGTCATCATCTCATTTTCCTTTTCCCTTAAATCTTTACATTTTTGCCTTGTTTGATTTATTTAACTTTGCATTCTAATATTTCTGTATTAATTGCATATTATGTTCTATGTCATTAACTTCATGTTATCATTTGGTAGAGTGCATACAAGTTTAGTCAAAGTTTTGCATCTTGGTGTTTAGAGAAAACAAGCTTTTCAAGAAAAATATCTAGTTAATCGATTAATTTCATGGGTTAATCGATTATATGCAAAAGCAGTTAATGGATTAAGACATATGTTAATCGATTAAATAGTGACGAAAATCATAAAACATATTTTTAATCAAGAAACGATAACCGAGTATCGAACCACCTATTCACCCCTCTAGGTGAAGTTTACAGCCATTGTGTACCAACATGGATGTCTTTGAATTTGTTTCTAATGTTAGCTTCTACGCTTAGCGCGTAGGCGATGCACTAAGCATTGGACCCAGCTGGCTAGGCGCGAATATTGGATGCACTAGGTTGCGCTAGGTGTGGTTTCTTACGCTAATTGCACCACCCATTAAGCTCAGCCTAAAAAGGCGCACGAAGCGTATCTGAGACATTGAGCAAAGCTTCAATTCTTTGAGTTTAGACACTCAACTATTATATGTTGTCAAATTTGCTAAGTGTGATCTATGCGCTGAGTGTGACTGAGTTTTGCCCAAAAACTTAGAATTTTTTCCTCAGTTGTCCAGATTAAGCCTACAAAACCACTTAGGTGTAACACTAAGCCAATCAAATGAGTTTTTAATTATGTGTAAGTACATTTCTATTCATTTAGGTTGATTAAGTTGTAAAATGTCACAAAATAAGTGTAAAATATAGATTGATTGGCCCTTAACAGCACTATCATACAATTAGTTTATGTTAAGTAGATTATATTTTAGTCCTTATGGAGAGAAATGGACTTTTTACCATTTTGTAGCAATTCTAATGATCTTCCCTTTTTTATTGCTTTCAAAAGTGAGCCAGATGTCATTCTTGGGTCTAAGGTCTTCGTACATAGACCTTTATCCCGTTATGTGACATGAGAAGCCATTATCTGATACCATATTTCTTTTTCGTTGTTAAGAAGATGTGCAACAATGATTATTTTATCTTTACGTATCCATGTAGATATGTGCAATATAATAATTCTTTGTCGAAGAAGGATATTGTGGCAATTTTTAAATCTAAATAAAATATGTTTACCCAATTAGAGATTTTGTGTAAATATTCTTTGAAAATATAATTTTATCGAAAAAATGAAATTTTTAAAAGTCCGAGAACTAATTTTATCATCAAGTTAATTAACGGTTTGAAATTTTTAAAAATGAAATATAATTTTATCATTTCGAATTTTAAATTGAAATTTCAGTTTTAATTCTCAAGTTAATCAACGGTTTGAGTTTTAAAATTCACAAATAAATTTGCGATTACATTTTTAATTAATTTTATGGTCATAAAAAAAGAAGCTGGGTGTAGGAGTAGGAGAAGACACAATAAAGGAGAAAAACCTCGAAAGAAAAAGAGCTAATATCAAAATGTGTGTGATTTTTGTTGGTACTCAACCGTTGTTTTCAAATTTTGTGCGCCAATCATTAAGCCATTATCGCCTACTAATCATTGACAAATCATGTCATAATTATTACTGCCAGTAACTGTAGTAGTGACGCTGATTTCTGATGTTAATGCCAAGCAAACCTCATACAATCACAAGCTACCACATATACTGGTCATGCCTCAACCATCAAATTTGCATTCTAGAGTGACAATTGTTTCAGTGTTACTCGTTGCACTGCTAGACAACCTTGTACTGCCTCAGATCGTGTGCGTTTGAAAGACATTTGTTTCGTTGTTACTCGTTGCGCTGCTAGACAACCTTGTACCGCCTCAGATCGTGTGTGTTTGAAAGGCATTTTTCTGTGCACACTCAATTTTGTGCTACCACCAATCATTAGTAGCTTTTCTGAACTTCATATCGCATTATTTGGTTGTTTAAGTGTCATCCACTCCCATCACGCTATATGGCTCTTCTGAAGTATAGTTTTTTCTTTCTATTTTTATTTTCTTGATTATTCTGTTTTATTCTTAAAAATATAATTAAATATAATTTTTTTTATATTACAATAATAATTATTTTTCGTATAATGATAATTAAGTAAATAACAATTAAATTAAATTGATTAATTATTACTAAAAAAGTTATCACTTTAATTAATTTTTGGAATTTGATTAGTGCGATCATGTTATGCGTTGTCTCTTCCTTTATGCTTAAGCCCAAAGTCGATTTATGACCATCATCGTCTCTTTTGCTATTGATTTCATATATTAAGGAAAGATTAATTACCCATTTTTCGTTCCTCAAGTTTTTCAATATTCCAATTTAATCTATAATAAATTTAAATTAATATTTGGTCCCCAATTTTTATAACTAGTACCACGTTATATACTTTATCACGTGACACATTAAGTTCTAAGGTTGCCACGCATGGCAATTCCATGCCAGAATATTTGTCAACTTAGTGAAATGACATCATTTTGAATTAAAAAATAAGAAGTTGTTTTGTATCATCTTCTTCCCTCACCAATTTCAAGAAAAAATACTCATTTTTGTCTCTCATAATTTCTGTAAGGGCTATAGTAGTCTCTAGGGGTAAATGCAAAATTTTGAACCCTAAATCGAGTTTTTTCACCTTAAATATTCAACTCAACTAAATTAAATGATAACTTGAGCTAGATGTTATATTCTAGTAGTTTGGATTCATGATTATTTACGATTGAACTTAGATTTCTACAAGAAATAAGATTTTGCCAATAATTCCATATGTATAGTCATTGGTGGTTATGTATAAGTCTTGATTTAGCTGTTAAGGTGAGTTGTACATGTTTCCCTGAATTTTTCGATAATGAGAATGCAAGAAATTATAAATCATTAATTCCAGAGTGGCCCAGAAAAAAAAAATCATCACTGATGAACCTATCCAATTGCTCGTCTTTGCTTGAGCGGGATATATAATTCATCATTCAGCTGCTTCTCATTTTTTGTACCCGCATCCATGGTAATAGGAAAAACTTCAACAATTTATAAGAATATGTCAGATGTAATAAGAAATGAAAGTCACATTATACACAACGATTAAATAAAAATTATTGAACACTGAGCCATTTCTTAGTAAACTTCCAAGAAAAACGTCTATACTACAAGCCATCTAAACTATTCCAAAAGTATATAAAAATATGAATTGCTATGTTTTATTGTTTTCTTCATAAATGATCATAGCAATCAATACAAATTCTAACATCTTAAAACAAAGTAGTAGACCATTGTGAGTTTATGTTAATCGATAAGCCTATTTTATGGGTTACCAGTGTTGGCTGAGAACACTTACAGCTGAAGGACAAACTCCTCCGAGTGCAGTACATAAAGAACGTTTTCCCAATCGTATTTCCATTGCCTTATAATCAACATAGATTACCAAAGGACAGATAACAACATTAGATCTTGTGAAGATATTGGGTGAAGAAACGTGGTTTATGATTTAAAATATTGTGTTTACCACTAGGGATTAATATGGTACTTATGAAAATATTGAGGGACCAAAATGCGTGTTTTTCTTGGAGCTAGTGAGAAGGAAGAAGATGACACAAAACTGTTAGAATTTCTGAAAATTTGTGGGTCACAAATATAATTATATAATTGTGTTATTGCCATTATTTAATTAGCCAAAAATATAAAATGATCTTCAGTAATTAATTTGGTGTAGATACATTCAAGCAATTTCTGATTTGATGAAGGGACTGAATTAGAACTATTGCAACTTAAGTAGTAACCGCTTCGGTTACTTTTACGGGTTATGGTCCCCATTTGTAGAGCAACAGGTTTGAGGTGTGTGGTTAAGGAGAATAAAGGTGGATTATAATAGAGTTATCTATAAGGGGGTTAACACACCATCAGGACATCCATTACAACATCCATTAGGTTCACACACTCTAATTTGACTTTCTCATTCCCCTCTAGAGAAGCAGAAGGAAAACCATCAGGCTCTAACATCTGGAAGATTATCACACCCACATACCTTCGAGATTCCAAATGGCTAATCAATGTATACTCTTCTTCTTCACCATGAAATCAATTGAGGTTTCTTCGGTCTGGATCCTAGTTGTTCCATTTGGGATTATGTATGTGCATAAACATTGTGTTGTAGGAACAAAGCCATGATCACCAGGATTTCCGTATTTTTGTTTAAAGGAATACTAATGGAGAAAATTTCCAACAATTGGTAACAGAGCCACCCTAATTTGATTCATGTGTGAAATTAAGTTTCTTGTTGTTCTTCCCCAAATTTGGATTACTTTAGGGTATGATGATTTATATATGCAATCGAATTTATTAGGATTCAAATTCATTCCAACAATTGGTATCAGAGCCACCCCAATTTGATTCATGTGTGAAATTAGGTTTCTTGTTGTTCTTCCCCAAATTTGGATTGATTTAGGGTTTTGGTGTTTTATTTATGCAATTGGATTGATTAGGATAAAAATTCATGCTTTTCCATATGTATATATATATATATATTCGAAATGAATCGATGCTTTTCTGGTGTTTTCTTGATTTGTTTTTTGGGTGGTTTTTCGGAGAAGAACGATGTAGAAACCACCATGTTCGTTTTCTGTCGCAGTGCTCTCGCTCAAGCGAGATCATGCTCGCTCAAGCGAGAGTGCCTCGCCCGAGCGAAATTGCCTTGCCCAAGCCAGAGCTAAATAGAAGCATTGGCTTCTATGGCGCTCAAGCGAGAGTGCCTCGCCCAAGCGAGAGCTAAACAGAAGCATTGGCTTCTATTACGCTCAAGAGAGAGTGCCTCGCCCAAGCGAGATTAAACAGAAGCATTGGCTTCTATTGCGCTCAAGCGAGAGTACGCTCGCCCAAGCGAGGGTTCCTCTCCCAAGCAAGAACTGAATAAAAGCTTTGTCTTCTATTGAGCCCAAGCGAGAGTACCTCGCCCAAGCGAGATTACAATAAGATTTATGAGGCTTTGGTATCATTGTGCATTGGTTTTAATTGCTATTTGGTTGTCCATCAAGTTGTCTGTTATTTCAAGTGAGTCAATTGAAGTGAAATGTCGCCAAAGTGACATCTCTCATGAATATAACTCATAAAGAGTATTAGATGTAAGTGTGTATGATTATTCATGCTAGTATTAGCTCGTCCAAAAGAGAAAGTTAATATTTGGCCGAAGATCATACACACCTGTGGTGATAAACATGTTATAATTCGAATTTTTTTTCTACATGTGACTGATGAATCAATCCAAAGAGGGATTCGTCAGTTGACATGCCTTATTATAAATGTTTGATCATTACAACAAGAGTACCACTTGCAGTTAATATCACTGTCCAAAGACTTGATATTAATGGAGCACAGGGTATCCTGATTTGGACATACCATTATTTAAAGCACATTGATAGTTTTAAGTTGTGAGCATAATTTAATATTTTGTCTTTTGTTTTGTTCAGCTACATCAATTGCTTCTATATCTGCAAATTTAAATTCGGTTCCGGTCCTTAATGTATAAAATTTTAAGGACAGGAAAGAGAACATGGAAATTGTTCTTGGCTGCATGGATCTGGACTATGCATTAAGGGTAGAGCAACCCCCTTCTCCTTCGGAATTCAG
>NW_017727765.1:136138-136945 GCF_001865875.1 Lupinus angustifolius | reverse complement strand
CTTGATTTCCATGAGGTATCAAGGCAAGGGAAACATAAGGGAATACATTATGGGAATGTCCAATATTGCTTCAAAACTTAAGGCCCTTAAGCTTGAGATGTCGGAAGACTTACTCATTCATTTGGTCTTGCTTTCTCTTCCTGCACAATTCAGTCAGTTTAAGATCTCTTATAACTGTCAAAGGGAGAAATGAACTCGAAATGAGCTCATATCATTTTGTGTGCAAGAAGAGGAAAGATTGAAGCGAGAAGGGACTGAAAGTGCCTATTATGTTAGTACCTCTAAGGACAAGGATAAAAGGAAAAACACTTGAGAGCCCAAGAATGAAGTTGTTAAGGGTCCAGTGCAAAAGAAGCAGCAACATATGATGTCTGTTAATTTGGCAAAGGAACTAGACTTCAAAAGAAGAAATGTGTGAAGTATCATGCCTAGCGTGCTAAGAAAGGTACATTTCTTACTATGGTCTATTCTGAGGTCAATTTAACTTCAGTACCTGGAAACACCTGGTGGTTAGACTCCGGTTCAACTTCTAATATCAGTGTTTCAATGCAGGGTTGCCTGAGCTACCGAAAGCCTAATTATGTTGAAAGATACATCTACGTCGGTGATGGAAAATTGGTAGAAGTGGAAGCTATAGGGAATTTTAGGTTGTTGTTATATACTGGTTTCTATTTGGATTTGAAAGACACTTTTATTGTACCATCATTTAGACGGAATTTAATTTCTGTTTCTTATTTGGACAAATTTGGATATTGTTGTTCTTTTGGAAACAATTCGGTTAAATTGTCTTTAAATTCAAATGTTGTT
>NW_017727765.1:135766-136038 GCF_001865875.1 Lupinus angustifolius | reverse complement strand
TTAGAATTGATACATACGGATATTTGTGGGCCATTCCCTACGGCTTCCTGGAATGGTCAACAATACTTCATATCATTCATAGACGATTATTCTCGTTATGCATACATTTTTCTAATTCATGAAAAGTCCCAATCATTGGACGTGTTCAAAACTTTTAAGGCTGGAGTTGAAAATCAACTCACCAAAAGGATTAAATGCGTCAGATCTGACCCTGGTGGTGAATACTATGGCAAATAGGATGGTTCAGGTGAACAACGTCCAGGGCCTTTTGC
>NW_017727765.1:134844-135666 GCF_001865875.1 Lupinus angustifolius | reverse complement strand
ATTTACTTTTATCGCCCGTCATGTGTTTTGAGTAGCCGCTATCCAGGTACCATAAATTGCAAGCGGCTCTCATGTTTTCCTACAAAACAAATTAAGTTTTGTTAGGTATCCAATATTCTTTGGATTCTGGATGGTTAGTACCTTTCTCGACCCATTTAAATTTTGCTAGGGGTACACCATATTTTTTAATCATGCATGTGTTTGATGTATGCCCATAAATTTTACAGTATGTACATATGAGTTGATGAAAGTGTATCCTAGATTTTTCAAATGTATGGATACTTTCTTTTTAAAAGATTATTTTCTCTTGGACACTTGGTTTCTTGAAACCATGGCTTTTTGAATAGCCAAGACCTCTTCGGTTTGTTGAGTGTCTTTGATCATTGATAATCTTTTCTAAGCTTGTACCACTCTTGTTCAGTTTATTAACTTCAAGGCTTAATGTTAATACTTTATTTTCAAGAGTTACGCAGTTTTGGAAAGAGGATGAAGAAGGTTTGTTTCTAAGAGCATCTATTTCATATTTTTGTTTTAGATTAGAGTTGTTTACCTCTTCATCATCAGAATGATGAGATGCCATAAGTGATAGATGTGCTTGCTCTTCGTTTTCTGTTTCAGATGCAGAACTTGTATCATTGTCTTCCCAAGCAATGTATGCTCTTCGTCCAGTCTTTATATCATTCTTTCCCTTGAAAGGACCCTTTTTCAAATTTGGACAATCCATCTTTATGTAACCGGGTTTGCCACATTCAAAACATGTAAAGTTTTGACTTGAGGTGGAGGCATCATTGCTTTTGCTGAATTTCCTTGTTTGACCTGTTT